>NW_016158810.1:0-13370 GCF_001687245.7 Rhagoletis zephyria | reverse complement strand
AAAAAAAAAAAAAAAAAAATATTCCGACGAACTGATAACCTCCTCCTTTTTTGGAAGTCGGTTAATAATAAATATTGGCGCTTACACAATATGTTAGTGTTTGGCCGGGCCTCTCCGTTGAACAACCCTATCAGCTTCGTCAGAATTTGGGAAAAGCCCCCCCAAGCCGTTTTGTACCAAACGAGATTTCAGAAAAGCACTTGTACGTCAGCTCGCGTCGCTCCAATAGTCATAAATGGCCCACTTTTAATTTTTAGAATTTATTGTTTTAAATTTTTATAGAGTTTTTTTTTGTATGGTTCCGTTTTTAATTTAAAAATGTTTTTCTTTCTTAATTTAATTTTTAATTTTACGATGTTACTCCTTTAAAAAAAAAGTATATATATTTTTCATTTTATTTAATTTTTAGCATTTAATTATTTTTTTGAATGTAATTCTTTTATTTTTTAGTTTGGAATACTTTTAATTTTTAAGGTTTTTGGTTAAAATATGTAAAAAAATTTTTTTCTTTCATTTAAGTTTTAGAAACTTATTTTATGTATTTTTTTCTGTTTTAATTTAATATTTTTCTTCTGTCTTAATTTAATTTTTTTTTAATTTTATAATGTTACTCTCTAAAAAGGATTTTTTTAAATTTTATTTACTTTTTAGGAACTTAATGTATTTTTTTAAATACATTTTTTAATCCTGTTTTAGTTGAATTTCCTTTTATTTTTTTGATTTTGTTGTTTAAAAATTATTTATTTTTTTTAATTTCATTTAATTCTTAGACTTATTTTATTCATTTATTTTTTAAATTAAATTTGTTTTTTTTTGTTAGTTGAATTTGCTTTTATTTTTTTTGATTTTGTTTAAAAATTATTTATTTTTTTTTTAATTTCATTTAATTCTTAGACTTATTTTATTCATTCATTTTTTAAATTAAATTTGTTTTTCTGTTGTTAATTTAGTTTTTGGATTCTGCTACATATTGTAAACATAAAAATATATTTTTTATTTCGTTTATTTTTTAAGATCTGAAATTATTTTTTTCGATTTTGTTTTTTGTCTTCTTTAGTTTAATTTCTAGATGTTATTTTATGTACAAAAATATATATATTTTTTAATTTTGAAGTACTTTCTTCTTCCTTTTGATTTAATTTTATTAATTGTCTAATTTAATTTTTAGATTTTATTGTTTTAAAAAGAAAAAATATACTATAATTTTGGAATTTTGTTTTATAAACAAATTGGTTTTAGTTTTTAAGTACTATTTTCTCCTTTTATGATTTAATTCTATGCTTTTTCTAATTTAATTTTTGGATTTTGTTCACTTCAATTTTTATTTTTTATTTTATTTTTTATTAGATTTTATCGTTTAAAAAAAAAAAATTAATTAAATTTATAAAATTTTACTGCTAAAAGGAGAACAACATAACGCTAAGACCTCCTCGTTGGCAGACTTTTGTCTTTCGAAAGGCTGTGCTGAGTTAAAAAACAGTTCCCAGCATTGCCCTGTTATTGGGCTCGGCCAAAATCGTTTAGGCGGTTATAGTCGAAGAAGAGACTGCTTGGTAACCTTACAGGGAATGTGTTTCACTTTTACACATTTGAGTATGAACATATGTACATTAGACTGCATCACTCTCCATACAAAAAAAATCTGTACTATTTTTCCATTGGAATTATAAAATCTATTATATTTTAAGACGTCCACCAAATTATTTCGGAAAAATATTAAGATTTAAGTGAGCTGGACCGATTTGAAAATACCTCCAAAAATGGAGTTTTTTATGTATAAAAATAGTTTCTTAAAGATTTTTTGTGAAAAAATCTCCTCAAATGACAAAACGGTGTAAGCTTAAAATATTGGCATAAAAATATTTAAAAAAAAATTAAAAAAAAAATTTGAACGGAATCGTAATGATGGGATTTTTGATGCTAATTTTTAACTTTTTCCAAAGATTGGTATAGGAAAAACTTGAATAACTCAACCTAAACTCTTCCGATTTAGACTTAAGAGGTCTCACTGGAAAGGTATTTACTCACCCTTTTTATTTCTTTGCTAATAAACTCATTCAAAGGATGGAAGAGAAAGGTAGGATGACCGAACGTAATTCAAAGTTGAATTAAGATGTGTTGGTATTCTAAAAAGCCAGATGGGACGCGAATGACGTTTTTTTTGGCCAGAAATAAAAATAGTGTGAAAATACCTTTCTACTGAGATGCCATAAGTCTAAATCAGAACATTTTTGGCCCAGTTATTCAAGTTTTTCGTAAACCAATCTTTGAAAAAAGTAAAAAAACAGCATCAAAAATCTCTTTCTTACGATTCCGTTGAAAAGATTTTTAAATATTTTTGTGTTTTTTTAAGCTTAATCTAATTTGTCATCTGTGGGGACTTTTTTCAAAAAGTTCTTTAAGAAACTATTTTTATTCATAAAAAACTTCATTTTTGGAGGTATTTTCAAACCGGTCCAGCTCGCTTAAATCTTAATATTTTTCCGAAATTTATTTGGTGGGCATCTTAAAATATAATAAGTTTTGTAATCCCGGCGGAAAACCCGCAACTTTTTTTGGTGATGCAGTCTAATGTACATACATATTCTGTACACTGAAGGCGATCGTAATTCAGTCAACACCTCGTAAAAATTACGCGAATATAAAACTTAATGAAGTCAAAAATTACATACGCAACTCTATGCACAACTAAATGCACCACAACAACAACAAATTGAAATAATTGTTTCAAATTGTGAAATGCTGCAGACACGCACTGGAATCTGATTGCAATTGACAATTGCATACTTGCCACTTTTGCCACATGTTTGCCATTGTTGAACACATGTGAGGCGAAGAAATTAAAGAGGCTGCGAGTATGTATGTACTAGCGTGTGGCACACAAGAAATACTTGCACATACATATTTAGGTGCAATAATGTGCTTGCCATAAATTAGAGGTAAATATTCGCGCTCGAATTTAATTGTAATTTGCTGGTAATGATTGCGCGGTAGTGGCAACAATGTGCACAACAGTTTATGCATGGATGTAAACATACATACATACATACATACATACATATGCGCACGTTTGTAATGCCACATTTGCCGCATAATATTTTTACGACATTTCTGCTTAAAATTAATGATGACTTCAAATTTGTCACACTGCCACAACAAAAAAACGACAGCCAGACTTGGATATTTTTCCGACAAGCGTTTTGTAGGCAGATGCTCCCTCCTAAATAGAAATTGTGGGTGCTCCAGTCGCAGCAGATATTGCGGCAAGACTAGCGTGATTTCTCGACACACTTACATACTTACTTGTCCATTGAGTATCCGAAATATAAATTAAAGTGCCAACGACATAGATATATCTCATTTTGCTGTTTTGGCGTTAGGGTGTGAGGCGCTTGGTAAATATGTAATGTGTCACACTAAATCATAGGAAACCATAATTTTAATGTTACTGTAGTTGTGTTTTTTCTTAGCAATCAGCAAAGGATCCCACACAAAAAAATATTTCGTATGTAATCGAAACTAATTAAATCTGTAATACAAATTGTCAAATAGTGTGTAGTTAGTGTTGGCCAGATGCTCAGCGTCATTGGCATTAGAGCGTGGCACATGAAGCGCGGCCACATACAGACTTACTTCATACAATATACCAACACACTTATGAAGAGATGAGTATTGCCTTCCAAAATTATTCACGCTTATTAGCTATGTATGACACTCACGCTGGTGTAAGCGAGTTTCTTTCGTTGTTCAATTCTGGGGCGTATTTACATAGGTGTGACCAGCACTTATTTATGACCGCAAACATATTTACGAGTGTACATTAGGGTGGTCCAAAACAAGTAAAGTGGGAATTTTAATGCTCTCGAAGAGCATTGCATTTTCTGGTGGTTTTGGCGTACCTATTTAATATAGTAACTATGAAAAAAATATAAATAATATAAATAAATAATTGGGTAATATTATTGGGAATCTCCTGAAGAGGAACAGAGTTTTCCCGATCGCAAAATATTAATTTTAAAGAATTCTATATCCTTTCTTCGTAGAAAAGTTTTTTTTTTTCAAATAAAATACATGAAATACTTTGAGCGCTTTAAATAAAATAAAATAAAAAAATAGGGGCATCCTTTTTTCCTAGGGGGTGAAAGCATAAAAATTCCGACATTACTTTTTCGCATGCATTTTTGAATCACCCTAGTGTACATGCATATGTACGTGCATACATATCTAGCAAATGAGTAATTTGAAGCATTTGATGAAATGTGGCTTGAAATAGGAGCATCTTGGGGTGTTAAATCTTCTGAGCTGGAAAAAAGAAAAAATTCCAGGATATGAGAGCTCCATACTAATACTATGTACGCTCCAGATTTGGTAACCCATGCCCGCAAAAACTTTAGTTGTGATGGCAAGCTTAAAGCTTAAGTTTATCTCATTAAGTCGAACTGAACATATTATTGAAAATATTTGAAATGGGGGACAACAACCCCTGCTTACCATGTAACGGTACTTTTCAGAAAAGTGAATGAACTATATTTAACTCGTGCGCTGGGTTTTTAATATTATGTTTCGCCCGAACTTGAACGTCTTTACTTGTTAAAAATGATTTCCGTATACGCGAAACGTTTGGAGGAAGTCTTTATTTATTCCCATCCAAAAGGGCACAATATGTCCCACTTCAACTGTACCTAGGACATATGAAAAAGTCCAAGCCGTTTGCCCAGTATTTGCACCACCACTGTTTGGTGCACCTCTGCGAGGCTAATCCAGCCATATTTATTAAGGCTGCTTAACAACAAGGGGGCATACTTACATGTGTCTCCGAACCGCCTAAGGCAGGTCCAGATTCAATTTCCAGCAACAGGGGTCAAATCCCTACCAGGCCCAAACCAAGTAAGAACGACGCCAATAATGGGCGGCTAATCATTTAAATGATAATTGGATCTAAGTGGCTGCTGCCGTCAGCTTATAAATGGTTTGGGCTAGGAAGTCGAGACTGGGTTCCTCAAGAGCATAAGTCCCAAAACATTAAAGTCGCTCGTCTAGCAGTTGGAACTTGGAAAATCTTATAGTCTCAATGGAATGGCGCGCACAGTCGCCAGATGCGAATCCAATTGAAAATGTTTGGGCAGTTATGGAAACGGAGGTGCTTGGAAAAAGATACGACCCATAAATCTAAAAACGATTTTTTGTTTTCGTCCAAAAAATTTTTGACATTTTGTACATAATTAAAGCATGTAAGAATTTCTTAATTAAAAGGAATAAAAAGTTTGCATGTTCGAAGTTAAGAGTTTGGTGAGCTGGAGCTTACTTAGCAATCGCTCAAAAAAAATTGCTCAAAATATATGGATTTCCGCAGACGGGTAATGGTTGGCTTGGAGCTTGGAGCCTGGAAAGAAAGCGCTAAGATGCGACGACCCTTACTGAACTCATCTCTCCAAGAAAGAGGCCCGAAGGAAATAATCTCGATGGAGCCTGGTCTACCAAATGTATCTAACTTGCAGTTAACTGCAATGTCGGTGTCGCCAAATTAGCCTAATAATATATATTGTGCCATAGGCAATCCAAAAGCCCTTGGCTGACACGTAGCTTACTAATCGCGGACACCTCTGCCCCCAACACGCTTCAGAAATCATAAAACGTTTCCAACCCTTCCGTCCAACTTTGATCAATCCTTGTATATGTTTACTATATTCTCTCCCCAAGAGGCTACCTCCTTTCGATCTTCTCAGAGCCAATATCAGTAGTAGTCAAAGCTCGTTGGATGTCCATATTTTAGGTTAAGGGAGAGAGAGCCCTTCAGGCAATGTCTGTGGTTACGAAGCCGAGCGTTCTAACTTATTGAGTGTCTAGACATTTCTATTGAGTTCTAAATAGTAAACGTTTCTCATGTCTGCAGAGCTATTAACCTGTTACTCGTATGGACCAAGGTTCAAATCTGAACTTTTCGGTATCGAAAGCTTTAGCAAACCTCGTGTTCTTCGCTCAGGTGCTGTTCTATTAAGGATCCACTTCTTTGAGAAAATTTCAATTCCTGAGTCGACATACCATATATGGTACGGAGCCTTCTTTTGTAGCTTCATCTTCGTTCAGAAGCAGGACAGTATGCTACAATTGATGCTTATTTTTTTCTTCTTCGAATAGTGAAAATACACTAAGGCTCCTTGACTTGATTTTTGCCAATGTGAATTTTTTTAGTCTTGCAAAACGTTTTTTTCTTGTATTTTTATTTTGTAATTATCTTTTGATGGCGCTGTGTCGGTTTCTTTTACTTTGATCTTTTCAAAGAGGCGACAATAAATTGCTCAATTATGAAATATTAACTTTCCAAAAAGGGAAAGTTAATTACTCATTTGCGTATATACACACGAACATATGCATGTATGTAGATACCACATATGACTTATATGCAAACGCATGGAACTTGCAATACTGGAGGCCTCCATGACTGACTTAAATGATGGAACGAACAACTGTCGAAATGCCTGTGGTCGCGCTGGTGGTTAATGAGGAATGTCGCTAATTAGAATGCTGAGCAAACGTAAAGTAAGCAATTGCGAGGAAGGAACCAACTCCACAGCACGCGCATCATCAGCAGCAACATCAGGCGGGCGGCATCGAAGCACATCAACAGGATCTCCAGGGATGTCAGCGCGGCAATTGCCCGACAATCCGTTCAATCTGGCATTTGCAGTAAGTAGTCTCCCAGGAAAGTGAAGATTTGTTTTTTTTTAACTAAAAATATTGGAGGCACTATGATTCACAGGCGCATACGTGAAGGCACATAAATATATATTTATGTACATATGTATGTCGATGATAAGTATAAATACAGCCGTCCAGATGCGCCACTTTTACGGTGGCCACTAAGATGGCAGAGGCGACTGATTTTTTTCTCCCTCCGTTCTCTAAACACATACATATGTATATAAATATCTACAAACATATATAAATATGTATAGTGGAGAACATAAAAAATCGGATAGTTACAAATATTATTGCTATTTGGATTTTACTTGTTTTTTGGTCGGAAAAAAAATACACAGTATGTCTTATCATATCTGGGATGCTAGTATTACAGACTTCCAGTTTCGACCGGACCGGGAAAAACTGACCAGAAATGCATTTTTTTAGATTAGATATACAAGTTTCTCCTAAAGATTCGGATACTGAGGATAAAAAAACGGTGAATTTGCTTGAAACTTTCTTCTCGGAAATGCCTTTGTCAACCTCCAAATTACCTTCGAACTTCAAATTTTCGTGGAGGACTTAATGAGTGAAAAGGTTTTTATATGGAAAACTTAAAAATATGTAATACCAAGTCGGGGATGCTCTATCTTTTGGTCGTATTAATCACTTGCGGTTTTGACCCATTTTACCCGGAAGTCCATTCCAGAAAAAAGTTTCCAACAAAATGTATGTATTTTTGTCCGCAGAATCCGAGTCTGTGGTAAAAAAACATGTCGCACGTTTAATAATACACAGAATTATTTGTGGGTTAACGCAATCAAAGTTTGATCAACCCATACAGTTGGTACACCAACAGACAGATGCAAAGACACATAGCTTCGCCAAGTTTATTCATCTATTAGGTGCTACCCTAACAACTTCTCCTCAGCTGACCAGTCGTCGCGACGCTAAGGTACAATAGGCTTGGTTCGCACTTCTTGACTATATCAAGGAAGCTCTCTGGTAATGGTATTATTCGCCTCCGAAACTTTGTTACCGATGCACAGGGATTCAGCCATTTTTAGAGAGATTAGACTTCACAATGTTTAGTGGTAACAAAGAAGGCAGCATTTTGAATATCCAAATGGGCCCAATTCAGAGCAATCATTTTGCATTGGGAAATTTACCGTTGATTTTTTTGGTATGACTTTGAATATATGACCACTATTCGAAAAAGTGATTGTGAAAAAAGTGAAACTAAATGAAAAAGATTTCAGAAAGAAGGTATTTAGCATTATATTTTCTTGGTCTTTTTTTTAATATTAATGTTAATCTTAACCTTAACCTTAATTTTAATCTTAATCCTAATCTTTCTTCCATACTTTTTTGATAATCAAAATTTTACTCAATACCCATTACCATTACACACAACCGATTGCCCATTATGGGTTCGAATTTTTATAAACGGCACTGTTTATGAAACTATTTACGTACCCTCTATGGAAGTTAGTTTGCTTGTGTGCTGCTTTTACAATTTATTACCACTCAATTTGACATTTTGACATAACAACTTGTTGTCTGCTACAGCGCTCGCTCTGATATTTGGTTGGTTGCTGTTACATAGCCGCTGAGGGGTTTTCTCTCGCTGCAGAGCTGTTTGCTGCCACTTTTTCTTGTCGGCAGCCGATTTTCCTTTGACATTCGAAACTCATCGCCGGCGGCTAATTAGATTATTTGTCAATTTTTCTGTTGCTCCTTCTGGGGATATCTTAGCGGTGCTAGGGTGGTGTTTGGTGAGTGTGTCCCCCACCCCGCCGTCGACATATATATGTATGTATGTATGTATGTAGGTGCGCAATCACACACACACCCTCACAGCGATTCTCTGTTGAATTTGCTGACATTATTCTTAGCTCGCACTGCTGTAAACTTACAAAGTGTCAAGTGGGAAATGGCAAATAGTTTTATCTAAATTCTAGAATGAGTAAATACATATATGTATATCGTCGTTTAAAGTACAAAACCGCGTATCAACATAAGTAGATATGTATTCAAGCAAGCATATGTAGGTGAAGACCACGATTGAGAGAAATAGAGGTTGCGCCAATCACGGTACCGCTATTGTCTTATTACAGATATGAGTATTGTGTACTACATACCATTTAAAGGTAATTAGTATGAAAATCAATTACATTCTCCAATTCAATTGGTGCATTTGTTCTTGCGGATCAAACAAAGCGTTTTTTTAATGCCTTACTTTGTATATAATATTACTGCAACTAAGTATGTTAATGCTCAATTTGGTCCTCAAGTCGCTCCCTCATATTTTTAAACTACTAATTATACGTTCTACTGAAGCATCGATGCATCGATGTTTTTGAAAAGTGACATCTCTGGTACGTTGAACCGTCATTCCAGTTTTTCAATTGTACAAAAAAGAGAAGTGATTTTGACCAAAAAATTTAAATGGCTGCAAGAAGTTCCGTTAAAAACATAATTAGCTGAGTCGCAGTAATTTATTTAAAATTTTCCACATTTCGCTAATAACATATTTTATTGTGAACCATTATCTGATAAATCCGATGCAAATGTGTCCTTCGATGCATCGAAAAATATCGATGTACATTTCGATGGATCGAATCAAAGAAAAACATCGATGTATTTCTTGCCACTGACATCCCTAACTCGAAGATGGTATCGTCGATGGTGAGCACTCGGTGGTCGAGTTTTGCCTTTCGATATTTTCCTTCTCCATTTTTAACTCGAGGTCACCAATATAGCGAATGTCAATAATTTGGTGCTACCGTATCACGTTTAATTGTGTTTATTTAATTAAACGAGTATCCAATACAAAAGATTACTGAAAACTAAGAACAACTTAAATTACCAGCATATGTACGAAAGAGTTCAGAAAATCTTATTCTCTGCTTCCGGCGCCGTTTGTTGATTTTGAAAAAGTGTTGCCGCTTCCTTAGAAATGTGAGTTCCAAATAGAGGCGACCTCTGCCTGTCGAGTTTCTTCTCAATTACAAAAATTTGCCGGCAGATGGCGGGTAAGATGTTCTCTAGGATGGTTCTAACCGAAGGCAAAAAGTTGCAACAGGACTTTTTCGAACTAGACATCTACATACATACTTGTGTTTGTATACAGTTTTGTCGTAATCATTTGGTAGTAAAATAAGATATTTGAGGTTCCACTCATTGATTATGGACCAGAATACAAACCACAGGAAGTAAAAGTGACTTGTATTCTCTGTTCGAAGTTAGAATTCGTAAAATATGTTCGGCGTTTGATATTCAATTTCGAAAGATATTTCGATAAAATAACATGCTTCCTGTGATTTGCGATATGTCTGGGTGTTGAGTTCGAACACATTCACATACATCTTTTTTTATCCATTGCTCAAGTAATTTTCCCTTCATACGAGTACCTACTTGAAATTTTTTCTCATCTTAGACACTCGGTCAACTACTCGCGGCTTTACTACTTCTACACGATTGCTTGCAGGAACTAATAGCTCCAGGAGGAGATTCGGTACTAGCCCGATACAATTTCTTCTTAAATTTTTTAACAGGCGCTCAGCATTCATAGGAAACATCAAAAATGCATTCCACAAACAGAAGGCGATTTGTTGTTGCGCATATTTCGAGACATGCGCTGTTGCAGGATTAACATGCATACAAACATGCATACATACAAATTTACCACCGACAAACAGGTATTCAGTAATGGTATTGTATGTAGATATGTATGTTTATTTATATTCAGAGAGTAAGGGTAGAAATAACACACATGCATATGGTATCGTTCCCTGCGGTGAGTTTTTGGTTCCCTTGAGCGTAGGTTTTTGTCAAGAGGATAAGCAGAGGGGTTTCATTCTCCGGACACCAGTCGGAAAACTGCGAGCAGCATGGTGTTTTTAGAGGTGCATACAAGAATTCCGTAGGACCAGGGTTTGATCCCTGTTCTCAGCAACGTCTGACATAGAAAACGTTTTTTTTTCAGCAGCGCTCGCCGCTTCTCATAAAACCACTCGCCGTTCCGAGGCGCCCAAAAATGTGGGTACCTCTATTTGAAGTCCACCTGAGCAGTTTCTAGATGTACGGGTATGTAGATATCAGTCGCTTAAAAAATGTAATAATTAGGAAGAGTTTTTCAATTTGAAAATTTTAGCAGCAACTGTCCTTTCACATCTCCGTTACTTGTTTTAAGTACATACACATATGTAACGGGTGATTTTTTTGAGGTTAGGATTTTCATGCATTAGTATTTGACAGATCACGTGGGATTTCAGACATGGTGTCAAAGAGAAAGATGCTCAGTATGCTTTGACATTTCATCATGAATAGACTTACTAACGAGCAACGCTTGCAAATCATTGAATTTTATTACCAAAATCAGTGTTCGGTTCGCTTTACGTCCGATTTATGGTCTACATAATCGACCAAGTGAGCAAACAATTAATGCGATTGTGACCAAGTTTCGCACTCAGTTTACTTTATTGGACATTAAACCAACCACACGAATGCGTACAGTGCGTACAGAAGAGAATATTGCGTCTGTTTCTGAGAGTGTTGCTGAAGACCGTGAAATGTCGATTCGTCGCCGTTCGCAGCAATTGGGTTTGCGAAACACATTTCGAACCGAACACTGATTTTGGTAATAAAATTCAATGATTTGCAAGCGTTGCTCGTTAGTAAGTCTATTCATGATGAAATGTCAAAGCATACTGAGCATCTTTCTCTTTGACACCATGTCTGAAATCCCACGTGATCTGTCAAATACTAATGCATGAAAATCCTAACCTCAAAAAAATCACCCGTTATAAGTGTATGTATACCTCTTCACATCTCTAACTTACAACATTTGCCCAAGTATGTCTCTTTTCCTTACCTGACCTAATTTCAAACTAATTATTTTTGTATATTCTATCGTTCTAGGCTTTTTAACATTTAAATGCGTAGTTTCGTAGGGCTGAATTTAACTAATTCATTTGACGGCAACGAAATATTGCAGTCGTGTTGTAAATTCGTATTTGTAAGTGCGGTTAGGCGACTGATTTAACTCTTTCCTGAATTTGGTAACATTGTCAACATATTTATGTATATAAATTCATAGTTTAACTTGAATAAACAGTGAGCAAAGAAATCCGAGTTAGTACGGGATTTTTTCTGTTTTTTTTTTTTAAACTAAACCTTCCGTTAAATTTTATATTTTATTGTTTTGAAAACAAAAATTTATATATGTATGTATAGTATATACATTTTTTAATTCCTTTTTATTTTAAAAAATTATTTTAATTTGTTTTATTTTTTTACTAAAATTTTTATATTTCATTTTCTTTTAATTTCTTTAATTCTTTTTCTCTTTTAATTAAATTTTCTTTTAGTTTTTAGATTTGAGGGTTTTAAAGAGAAAAGTATTTTAAAACATTTTTTAGAAACTTATTTTTTAAATTAAATTTTTCCTCAATTTAGTTTTCTATTAAATATTTAATTTTATAAATTTAAAAATTTAATTTTTTAATTTCGTTTAATTTAATTTTTAGGAACTTATTTTAATTTGTTTCCTTTTAAATAAAATTTTAGGATTTTATTGTTTCCAAAAGAAAAAAAAAATTATTTTTAATTCTTCAATTTTTTTTCTTTTTTAACTTCATTTTGTTATAATTTTAGATTTGATTGTTTTAAAAACCGAATTATTTTTTAATTTAATTTTTTAGCAACTTATTTTTGTATTAAATATCTCCTTAATTAATTTTAATATTACATTATATCACAAAGCAAAATTTTTATTTTTCAATTTAACTCAATTTTTAGGAACCTATATTTCCTTGTGTTTTTAATTACAATATTTCCTTTTCTTTTTCAACCTTACTTTTTAATTTTTGATTTAAAAAGGAAATATTTCTTTTAACTTAATTTAATTTCTAAAAATTATTATTATTTTATAAATTTGTACATATTTTATTTTTTAATATAATTTTCTTTTAAATTTTAACTTTTTTGGTTGTGTCATTTCATTTTTAGAAAACTTATTGCTAAAGCACAAACAGAATAACGCTAAAAGTTCTTCGCTAGCAGATCTTTCAATTACACCTTCGACATACAGAAGTGCTTTCGCAAAATAGTTGCCAGAATTCACAATTGGCGAAAGATTTTCCTTTTTTCAAAGAAGCCAGTTGCCAGTTGTTGTTAATCCGGCTGTGAAGATTAGAATCTCGCCACTGCTTAAACGATATCAATGTATTAAATCTCATCCCTAAGGTAAAACTGAGTTCTATGCTTCCGTAACCCCTAATTAAACTGCTGCTCTACGACTCTGCTTTTTTACTCTCTTTATAATTACTGGGTATGTACAAGCACACATCCGTACATACATAGGTTTACAAATAAATATACGACCACAAATATAGCTGAGCACTAAGTTGCATCACCAAATAGTGGGAGTAGTAAAATTTATTGAAAATAATTCAAAGCCAGTATTGTCATGCGACAATAGAAGACTCTCTCAATGCTCTCAGTGATTGCTGAATACCAACCCTTGCATCAAGGCTCGCCTACAATGCATTAAGTCAATTATTGGACAAAGAACTTAAAAAAGAGAAAGGAAGCAAGGTAAATGCTAACTGTTGACTTAGTATAAAAGCGTAACGAAGGTAAAAAGGAACAGTCCAGCGCCTTCGTCTTGGTCTGCAGGCTGTATC
>NW_016158809.1:98872-109931 GCF_001687245.7 Rhagoletis zephyria | reverse complement strand
ATTCGTTTTGCCTGTTACAAACAACCGTTATGTGAACAAAGTTATAATACCCTTGTGCACAAGTGCGCTCGGGTATAAAAATAAATCGATCTCCTAAGATCGATTCATATAATTTTCATATAAAACGGCGTTTACTTAATTTTCTTAAAGAAACAGAATACGGCCTTCTGACCAACACTTAAATTACAAACATTATTGTAAGTGCTAGATTTAGCCTTAGCTCTTTTCGAAATTATTTAGCATATTTTTTTAGATCCAGAAGATTTTTGTTGTTTTTGGTAAAATATTAAAATTAAAAATCTGTAATTTCATTGTACAAGTGTTGACTAAAATTTATTTGGCTTTGGTGATCTTAGGCCATTTTCGATACCTACTGGTTATTTTATTTAGATTAATACTTAGAAAAGTTCCATTCCTAAAACAAATGTTGCGTAAGCAAATGAAAAATGGGCAAGTAAGTCGATTAATTTCTACCAGGTGCGCGGGAGCACACAAACTATACCGGGAAGTAATTAGAGTTCCGATAAGCTCAAGCAGTGTATTCTCTCTCAGTCGGCCACGGTAGAAAACGAAAGCGTTGATAAAATTAAAAATTTCTGAATACAGTGTAAAAACATATATTTATTCACTGGAAAATACAGACTCCACCATAAACTTTTGGCGATGGCTTTTACGCATCTATCGATTGTGTCGATAGTCACTTTTAGCCGATGGGGCTGCATTATTGATAGTAGCGATAGTTTGCCACATAGTTCGGTAATGGGAATATTTTTCTGTTTATCTGTAAACCATCCCACAATCTCAGTTAAAAGTTAAAGCAGTGTTTGCATTGTTCAACTTTGCGTTCAACATTTGCGTTCAACATTTGCGTTCAACTCGTACCAGGGTTGCACGAAAAAAGTGGAATGGCTGGCGAACAACTTTCTTGAAAGCGATTAGTTGAAAGGTCGTTCAACCAAAATTTGATTGCAAAGTTAAACAATGCCAACACTGCTTTAGTTGTATTTTAAATTCAAATAAAATCAAGATCAAAATGCCGGAATTGCTATAGAAAATGTTTGTACATCTATTTCATTGCTTCAATCCTTTTCCTTTTCTGTAAATACGTTTGTATGTATTTATATGTACATACAATTCACAAACTTATTTACGTAAGCTGTGGGTATATGTCCGTTAGTTCTGTGCAATGGCACTATGGATTTTTCTACACGTGCATATAGGTATGAAATATCGTCGATAGTATCGATAGATATGTACTATCGTTAGTTGCGATAGTCATGCACCATCAATACTATCAATGGTTTACCATCACTACTTACTAATTTTATCTTAAGGAGAGAAGGAAATAAAACTTTTCAGGAAAATTTTGCGAAAAAATGATTCGTAACCCGAGTTCTTATGGTCAATTCAAATTGCAGATTCTAACAGTATTTAAAGTATTTTTAGTTCATCGTCTAGTTTATATAATTATATACATATGTGCATATAAGTGTTATACATAAGTGCCATAGCAATGAGTTCGAAATATATGCACCTTATTTTGGTCGTAAAGGTTTTTTTCAGCACTTAAATTTATAAAATTCGTTATTTTTATTAAAATTGCGGAAAATGTAAAAGAGATATTTAATGTCACCGCGGAAACCTTTTGTGACATAAAAAGGAAAAGAAGACGTTTTTCTGCTGCAGAAAATGTTTTTATAGGCCACTTTGAAACACGTTACCTCTCAAGGGCTAGTGATGGGGCTTCTGACAGCCCATTGTGCGATTGGTATTCATGCGATGAGACTATCCAACCTTCGCGAGGCTAAGATGGAACCATTTGTGCTCGCACTTCTGAACAAACACTGAGCTCTCAGGGTTCGAAACTAGCTGCATTCGAAATTTCGTAATCGGCTCGCAGCGTTAACTTAACCCAACCTAACCTGTACTACTTTGAGCTATGAAATAGTTGGTCACATTACGTATACATATAAGCTGAAGGGCCTGGGTAAATTAACAGAGTAAGTAGAAAATCTCTTCTTCCCACTACCGGAGTTTACATATGCACATAAGTATGTACATAGGTAGATCTGAATGTACATTCATTCTAACTGTACGGCTTACATATATATTTACGTAGAAATATGTGTAAAAATAACTACCAACTTTGAGTGTTCTTAAAATGTTTTTAGCTGCTAAATGCAGAATTAACTTACACTCTATTAATAACTATGAACATTTGTATTTTGCTATGTATTTATGTACCAGTAAGACTGTTGGCGTCTGTGATTGTTTGAATTAGAGATGGGCACGGGACTAAATATTTAATCCCGATTCCGCCCATCCCGATATTCGATTTTTAAGTCCCGAACCCGCCCATCCCGACGTTTTTCAGAATTGTACCGCGGGTCCCGTGGGTCACGACATCTATTTCCAAAGCAGGCTACAAACGGAAAATAAAGTGAAACGATCGGTTGGGATTTCAACGTGTGGGGCGTGGTTTGCAAACCGATCGAAGGTTGACAAAAATGTTCATGTCTTTCAATTTAATTTTAAGTAATAATGAAAGATTTTGGTCCCGTCCCGTCCGCCATATTTTTACAGATCTTCCCGATACCGCCCATCCCGGCCAATTTTAAATCAGTACCGCGCCCATCTCTAGTTTGAATACCTATGTATCTACAAACATACATACAGTATATTTTGCTTTGCTGCCTCTATGCTTAAGTGCACATTTAAGATACCTACCCCAAAATGCGCATCAAAAGCATTATTTTTAACCTTTATAAGGAAACTGCTCCGATAGATGCATTCAACATACCTGCACATTGGCGATACCTGCCTTAAAAATTGTGCGACTGGTATCAATTATCAATGAAAGTATTACGTTTACCCGCACTGGCCCTACAATTACCTAATTTTACAACTTTTATTTATTTTTCTCATCTCGCAGAACAACGAAAATGGCCATCAATTTATGTAGTTATATAGACAATTAGATAACATTCGGTAAAATTTCGCTTGCAGTAATTTCTACATGGTAAGTGCTCCGCCAATATTTGGTTTCATAGGGATTCGGATTCCATCCTCACTGAAGTAGTAAAGAAAATTCGCTTAAGTGCCTTTTTCGGTTACGTGCACAAGTTTTTCGTGCAAAGAAGGATGTGCAGCTAAGCAAAATATACTGTATATGTATATGTATTTAAGTGGATATGCGTGCACATACATACATAAGCAACAGGTAGGTTTGTTAGTAAACAAGGTTAAAGTTTCTGTACAAAATGAAAATTTATCAATGAATCCACCCACGTGAAAAACGGCAATTAGACGAATAAGCAATCCCGCACGCCAATTTCTATGACGTCGTGGGTGGGTAAAATGAATAGTAGATTTATCTTTAAACGATGCTTTTATTGCTGCCGTTTTATCGTGCAATGGCGTACCAAATAAGAAAGCTCACTGGTTTGGAAAGCTTTTTGCCATTGCTTTAACGCTTGCAACGATTCGATTTTGTTGTGGAATGACTTTCCATACACGCACAACGCAGCTTCCAAAAAAGTTCTGTTCACGAATTTGAAAGCTTTATTCCAAACGGCTGTATGCATTCAAATTTAAAATAAGTAAGGAAATCTAAGTTCGGGCGAAGCCGTACATTAAATACTCGGCGCACGTATTAAATATAAGCATGTTTTATTGAAATACTCATACAGTAGTGATTACGTGCATACATAAAGAACATTTGATTACATTAAGTACAAATTAGCAAAGCGTATTATAACTAGACATTGGAATTCTCTGAAATTGCATATTTTTGTTTAGCATCCATGAGATCCTGGACCAAGACTGAAATTCGTTGCATTAGAAACAGCGACAGAAAATAATCATTATTTTTAAATGTTAACTAAAAAATCAACAAGTTGTTTTTTGAGGTCAGGAAAAAATCCAGACGCGATGGAGCAAAACGGACTTCAGATTCGCGTTCAGCGACGCCAAAAACTCGATTGCATGTTTTTGGTTTTGTAATTAATTACTTAAACAAAAAAATTTTATTAATTAGTTAATTTTAATTACATCATTATTTTGTTATTTTTGATCATTTCCAATTATATTTGAATTTTTTTTACTTCACGATTAATATAATTATTTGATTAATTTCAATTATCAATCAACAAGCGAAAGTATAGACATAAATTAAGAATATTTAATAACTGCTGGAATTATTTATTAATTTTTTGATATCAAAATCTCAAATTTTAAATATTATTTATTACTTTTAAAATTTTTAAAAGGAAACAACTGAAATAATTAATGAATGTAATTTATTTTAATGAAAACTTTCATTTTTATTTTAGTTCACTCAAAAATTAATTGAAGTATTCGTTTTATTTTTAACTAAAATGTTTTCTTTTCCATATTCAATATTATTAAAAAAGATAAATATATAGTATTTATTGTACCTGAAAGCTTTTACTTTTAATATCATATAAAGGAAAACGCATTTAAATTTATGTTCGAAAGTTTGAAATATTTATGTATGTATTTTTCCTTTTAATTAATACTCAAAAAATGTAACAATAATTATTAGCAAATCTAAGGGTGCTAAATAAAAATGTGTAATGTATTAAAGTGTAGTTAATCAAAAGTTTTTATTGTATATTGATGAATTAATTTTATTTTTTTGGATCCAAAGTAGTGGTTTTGGGCCATAATTGGATAGTATTTTTCTGTCTGAATGCGGCTCATACTAGTTGTGAGGTATTTTACAACTAGTACATTTGACTACAGGCGCGTTCTACTGTAATTTACAATGATTTTTATTGTTTGAGTGTAGTTAGTAAAGATTAAAATTAGTAATTAATATTTGAGTTTTATTTTTTCGCTCAAAGCAAATTATTATTACCTGATTTTTATTTTTTTCGATCAAAAATAATGATTATTTGATGATTTTTATTTTTTTTTAGCTCAAATATAATAATTATTATTGAGTTTTATTTTTTCACTTAAGAATAATAATCATACAAAATACTCAAAAGCTCTACCAGCGTGATTTCCGACGTATTCTTTTCAGAGGTAGCGACACTCCAACAAAAGGATTAGGTCCCAAAATGTTCAGGTCAAAATTTCATTTCTGTATGGCCTTTTAAATTTTATAAATAATCATTATTTTTTAGTGGAAAAATAAAACTCCATAATAATTTTTATTTCTGAGAAAAAAATAAAAATCATAAAATAGTCATTATTTGTGATCGAAAAAAATAAAAATCAAATTATATAATTATTCCGTTAAGGAAAAAAAAATAAAACTCAAAAATAATTATTATTTTTAAGCGAAAAAATAAAAAAAAATAAAATAGTGATGACATGCTGATTTAAATTATTTTACTCATAATGATTACCGTCCCTGATTGAAAATGAAGAAGATTTACGCCCACGCATATTTGAATATTTAAATATGTTTTGCATATATTTTTTGAATATTTTTAATAGTTATTGAAATCTCACCCATTTCCTGTTGACCTCTTAATCTGAAATTTGGTACTCAGTTTTAGTTCTGATTACAACACAATCACTTTTATTCAGTATCATTATAAATCCAAGATGATCGCCGCCACTAAATGAGGGATAAGATATTTTTTCGCAATGGATATCAAATGAAAGGCTTGAAAAGTAGGAAACAGTGGATTTTAGAAAAAAATTCCTTATTCAGAATGGCGTCACAAACAAAATGATGGATCATAATTTTTAGGCACTTAACATATTAAAATTTAAATCTAATCAAAACAAACTACTTTGTCAACTCAGAACTGCGTTTTAAAGCTGAGTTATGCAAGACTTAGGCTTGACTAACCTAGTAACTTAGACGCGATTACTCAGCGTGTCACCTATTGTTTGATTCCCAGCACTTGTATTTGAACACGTAAAATTGTAAACGTTTAATTTGTTTTTGCATTAAAATTGATACAAAATTACAAATAAAATAAATTTATTTACGTGAATCATATTGTGATTATTTTTATTTTATTTTCTGTCTTTATTTGAACTTTGTTTTTCGATTTCCAGATGAATTACATTTATATAAAAAATTATATTTGTGTGGCATATTTTTAGGGACTTTATTAAAAAATTAAATAGCAGCATGATTCTCACACGCCTCTCTTGCACTTAGAAATTTAACTTAGAAATCAAATATCTGTAGTTCTCCAAGTTTCTAAGTGAAGTTGTGTTTTTGGGTAACAATGTACATACAAGCGCCAGATATACAATTTTCAAGTCAAGTCAAGTCTAATGGTCTGATTGTAGCAACTTAACGTAAGTAACAGGCTCTCATTTAAAAATTCTCTCAAATGGATATTGCTTATAATTGAATATTCGAAACTTAACGTTACTTTATGCACTATATGTCGAGATCTGTTTCATTTTGATTTGCAAGTGGACTACTCAATTCCTTTAACTTATTGAAATATTTGAATTGAATTTATGGCTTAAACAGGTGGCTCATATCTCTTCAAAACCTCCAAAAATAACCTTAATATTTAGCCTAAAAATTCCTTAACACTCTTTCGTTTGACAACCATATTTACCATAACTTATGCATAATTAAACTAAATTCTACTTTTTAAACAAATGGCAACCCCCTTTAGACTACAACCTTCTTAAACCTATATCTATTCTACTACGAATTTCAGTTACCTACTTCCCTTAGTTCAAACTGAAATTAATTTTTATTGCATGTATTTTTCAAATAAAGCCTTTTGAAAACCATTTCGATTAATACCCATATTGCAATAATTCATTTACTTCAATTGAATTTAATTCTTTAATAGGTGGCAACCCTTTACATCTTCTAACCTAGACACAATTAGGGCTCGACACCATAGATTTTATTGGTAACAAACTTTATGGTAATTTGTTGTTTATTACATATGTATATACATTTGTACATTTGTACATTAATATAAGTATATTTTTCCATTAGACTGCATCACTCCCCGTACAAAGAAAACTAGGTATATACTGTGTTTCCATTGGAATCATAAAATCTATTATATTTTAAGACTTACACCAAAATATTTCGAAAAAATTTTTAGATATACGTGGGCTGGACCGATTTGCAAATACCTCCAAAAATATAGTTTTTTATAAATTAAAATGGTTTCTTAAAGAATTTTTTGAAAATGCTCTTTTTTAACTTTTTTCAAAGATCGAATGATTGTAAGAGTGGTAAAATACCTTTCCAATGACATCTCATAAGTCTAAATGGGAATAGTTTTTCTTAAACCAATCATTGAAAAAAGTTAAAAACCAGCATTAAAAATCTCATTATTACGATTCCGTGGAAAAAAGTTGTAAATATTTTTATGCAGATGTATCAAGCTTAAACTGGTTTACCATTTGAGGGAATTGTATCCAAAACGTTCCTTAAGAAACTATTTTTATACCCGAGCGCACTTGTGCACAAGCGTATTATAACTTCATTCACATAAATTAACTTCTTTCGGGCGTAGGACGGATGGTATTGAAAATGGGCAAAATCGGACAATAACCACGCCTACCTCCCATATAACGGTAATTTTCAGTATACGAAAATTGCGATATTTTAGTAACTACTGAAGATTATTCACTCAAAATTGATATTTACAATAATTTTTAGACGAAAAATAAGAATGTAGCCACGCCCACTTATGGTTACATATGTATATCTTGGTAACCGCTGCACCAATTTATTCCAAGTAGTAACCACGCCCTGCTCTGCCCAATCCACAAGAAAGGTGACCCCGCCATTCGCGCCAACTACCGCGGGATCAGCCTTCTAAGCATAGGTTACAAGGTCTTATCGAGCGTATTGTGCGAAAGACTGAAGCCCACCGTCAATGAACTGATTGGGCCTTATCAGTGTGGCTTTAGACCTGGCAAATCCACCATAGACCAGGTATTCACAATACGCCAAATCTTGGAAAAGACCCGCGAGAAAAGGATCGACACTCACCACCTATTTGTCGACTTTAAAGCCGCTTTTGACAGCACTAAAAGGAGTTGCCTATACGCCGCTATGTCTGAATTTGGCATCCCCTCAAAACTCATACGGCTGTGTAAAATGACGTTGAGCAATACCACCAGCTCCGTCAGAATTGGAAAAGACCTCTCCGAGCCGTTCGCCACAAAACGGGGTTTCAGACAGGGCGACTCCCTTTCATGTGACTTCTTTAATCTGATGTTGGAGAAGATAATAAGAGCTGCAGAACTGAACCGCTCAGGAACAATTTACTACAAGAGCGTGCAATTGCTGGCTTATGCCGATGACATCGACATCATCGGTAACAAAAACCGCGAAGTCTGTTCTGCCTTTTCCAAGTTGGATAGGGAAGCAAAGCGCATGGGTCTGGTGGTAAACGAGGACAAGACGAAGTATCTCCTGTCATCAAACAAACAGTCAGCACATTCGCGCCTTGGCACCCACGTCACTGTTGACAGTTACAATTTCGAGAAAGTAGAGAATTTCGTTTACTTGGGAACCAGCATTAACACCGATAATAATGTCAGCATTGAAATCCAACGTAGAATCACTCTTGCCAACAAGTGCTACTTTGGACTGAGTAGGCAATTCAGGAGTAAAGTCCTCTCTCGACGTACGAAAACCACGCTCTATAAGTCACTCATCATGCCCGTGCTGGTATATGGCGCAGAAGCATGGACAATGACAACATCCGATGAGGCGGCTCTTGGAGTGTTTGAGAGAAAGATTTTGCGGAAGATTTACGGGCCTTTACGCGTTGGCGACGGCGAGTACCGCAGACGATGGAACGATGAGCTGTATGAGCTTTACAACGATATGGACATAGTGCAGCGAATTAAAATACAGCGGCTCCGCTGGCTTGGTCATGTCGTTCGAATGGACACCGACGCTCCAGCTCTGAAAGTATTCAACTCGGAACCCGCTGGTGGTAGCAGAGGAAGAGGGAGGCCCCCACTGCGATGGAAAGATCAGGTGGAGAAGGACTTGGCTTCACTTGGCGTTTCCAATTGGCGTCAGTTGGCACAGAGGAGAAACGACTGGCGTGCTTTGCTGAACTCGGCCAAAATCGCTTAGGCGGTTACAGCGCCAAAAAAGAAGAAGAAGAAGTAACCACGCCCGCATCCCATATAACGGTAATTTGGAGAAATACGAATTCTTCGATAAATCAGTAAATATTAAAGCTAATTTATTCAAAATTGATGCTTGCAGCAATTCTTTACCAGGAAATACGTTTATGAAAAAATTTTTGGAAAATGGGGGTGGGACCGCTCGAACTTGGACTTTCTTAGTTGTTATTCATAAAAAAAATCTCATTTTTGGATCAAGTCGGTCCAGCTCATGTTATACATAATATATTTCCGAAATATGTTTATGAACGTCTTCACATATAATAAATTTGTAATCCCGGCGGAAAACCGCAACTTTTTTTGGTGATGCAGTCTTTTAAACATACATAAAGGGTGAACACACCAAAACTGCGACACTTTGGGAAGCCTAAAACTTACCCAAAAAGATTTCAATATTTTGAAATTCAAATAAGATAAGTTGACCATGACCTTAGTTGGACGTAGAAGAAATTTCATTTGAATTTGATTCCTAGTTGAGTTAAAAATGGCAACCGAGTTAGAAACGAGACAAACCAATTTGCACGAGTGATCCGGCCTTAAGTACACATAAAATTGCTAAAAACTAAAGATTGCACTATTCGACAGTTTTCAGGGTTTTAATCGGTACAAACAAGGCCTGGCAGTTACGAGAAAACCAGGGAGCGGGGGTTAGCATGATCAAAGTGATAAAAACAGTGCTCCGAAGGTACTCAGTGCGTTTTCGCGAGATCCGAAGTTTTTGTCGCGTTATGTTGCAAAATCCGTACGGAGATCGCAGTTTTTCGGACAAGATTTTCCAAAAATTTCCCTAATTATAATTTTCTGCTAAGAGGTTATTGCATATATCGATTTTGAGTAAATTAGCTTATATAGTTACTTATTTATCGCCGTTTTCGTATTTCTGTAAATTACCGTTATATGGGAGGTGGGCGTGGTTCTTGTCGGATTTCAAACATTTTCAACAGGTTTATTAGTCCAATCCTAAGTAATGTTCTCAGCGAGCTTGGTGGGGATTGGTAAAGGGACTACAGAGATACAGCTTTTTATCATAAGTGGGCGGGGCCACTCCCATTTTCCAAAAATTTTATAACTGTCTTATTTTATGCCAAATTTCTACTTCGCATACCAACTTTCAACAATTTGGATCCAGTATTTGCGAAAATATCGTAGTTTTTTCATGTTTCGAAAATACCGTTATATGGGAGGTGGGCGTGGTTATTGTCCGATTCTGGCCATTTTCAATCTCAACCTACCTACATTGGATAAACTGAAACATACTTACCAAATTTCGTTGACATATCTCAATTTTTTCTCGAGTTATCGTGTTCACGGACAGGCAGACAGACAGACGGGCAGACGGACGGACGGACAGTCACCGCTTAATCGATTTCTCTTTTCATTCTGATCATTTATTTATATATATGTATGTCTATATCTATATCGATTCGTTTTGGCTGTTACAAACAACCGTTATGTGAACAAAATTATAATACCCTTGTGCACAAGTGCGCTCGGGTATAAAAATACAGCTGGACTGCGAAACCTACTGCTTTAAAAATTCTAAATATGTTGCAGGTCATGATTTTTATACTGATGAAAGTCGTCAAGATGCCCCTGAAAGTTGTAAGCTGAAAATGAAGTCCAAATTTCCAAAAAACCACATGGTTTGGTAAGCTATTTGTTCCTGTGGCCGTAAGAGCAGCCCTTTTTTCCCATCCGGGAAAATGACTGATCAAGTTTATCGGGATGAGTGCCTCAAAATGCGTCTTCTGTCACTTATCAACAGATAAGGTAGTAGGCCACTATTGTGGAGGGCATGGCATGATGCCACTATGCCAAGGACACATTGCCTCACACACACACATTGACACCTCACGACTGCAATCCACCTAATAGCTCAGAGCAACGTCCTATTGCGGAATATTGGTCAATTGTCAAAGGAATCTTGAAGAAAACAGGT
>NW_016158809.1:0-97789 GCF_001687245.7 Rhagoletis zephyria | reverse complement strand
AAAACAGTAAAAAATATTGAAGAGTGCAAAACAAAGCAGTTGTACGCATCGCGTAAAGTCGATGATGCAGCCATGCAGAGTATGATGGCGCGTGTGCAATGAAAAGAACGGAGCATGCCATAAACCTTGCCTATTGCACTATAAATGTGGGTATTCCACGATAGGGTTCTATTGAAAATTATCCCTAGGTTTCTTGCAGTGTCAACAAATTTTATAACAGAGTTGTTCAATTTCACTTCACTGTAGCCCTCAAGTTTGAAAGTCTTCTTGTAAATAACGATGCACTGTGATTTACTTGGATTTAAAAGTAACCCATTGTCACAGGCCCACTTGCTAACGTGATCTAAGTCAGTGTTGAGGTTACTAATACAATTATTAACGGATACAAAAGGGCAACTGACATATAGTTGAACATCATCTGCATATACATGAATATCACAATATTTTAACACACTTTGAAGATCGTTTACATATAACACAAACAATAGAGGACCGAGAGTCGAGCCTTGGGGAATGCCTTTAGTTACGGGTAAGCTGTTAGATATAATGTCACCGGCCCAAACAGCTTGTGAGCGATCATTGAGGTATGATTTTATTAAATTTAATGCTGTCGACGAGAAGTTAAACAAGTTGCTAAGTTTCAAGGCTAGAAGATCGTGATTAACAGTGTCGAAAGCTTTGGAATGATCCAGAAGTGTTAATAAAGTCACGCGATCGTTGTCAATGTTTAGTCTGATGTCGTCTGATACCCTAATTAGCGCCGTTATACAGCTTCGGTTGGATCTAAAACCAGATTGGTACCTATTCACCAGCAGGTTTCGACTCAGAAAAGAATTTATCTGAGTATGCATAATGCGCTCAAGTACCTTGGATAAAAAGGGTAGTATTGCGATGGGTCTAAAATCCCCATTAGATTTCTTAATTGGAATGATTTTTGCCGACTTCCAACAGTGAGGAAAAACAGACGTGGTCAAAATGCTGTTGAAGAAACGTGGTTCTATAAAATGCGTTAGCCGCGTGCAAACACGATAATTCTACAGAAAAGGTAAGAACGAATGTCCTATGATTATTATCATGTGGACCTCTGGATGTATACGGCTACAGAGCTAGGTCGTAATGATTTTTTCAGGAATTAAATTACACCCAATTACAAATTACAAGGAATCGTAATTAGGAATCAATTCCTTCAGTCCACAGCAAAGGAATTTATTACTTTTTCAATTCCTTAGAAGTAGTTTCAAGTGTAATTGTTTTTTTTTTCGTTTGAATTCCATTACAAGGAATTTCATATTGTAATTGGAATAAATTACGTGCTAGCATTAGAATTTTTTCCCCCTCCTTTGAAAGTAATTGAAAATGTAATATATTTCATATCATTTCATTTTTCTTAACAGCGGCCGTCCCTCGGCTGGCAATGGCACACCTCCGAGTGTATTTCCGCCATGAAAAACAGCTTCTCATAAAAATACAATACCCGTTCGGAGTCAGCGTAAAAATGTAGGTCCTTCCCCCTTTGTGTGACAACATCAAGGCGCACGCCACAAATCAGAGGAGAAGCTCGGCCAAACACTAACATATGTGTAAGCGCCAATCTATTATTATTATGAATATATTTTCTTCCAATTCCATT
Source organism: Rhagoletis zephyria (assembly GCF_001687245.7). NCBI lineage: Eukaryota > Metazoa > Arthropoda > Insecta > Diptera > Tephritidae > Rhagoletis > Rhagoletis zephyria. Next base: position 96,159 of record NW_016158809.1, on the reverse strand, counting down.
TCCTGTAATTGCTAGAGTACTTTAAGTTTTTCAATTTCTCAAAGGAATTGTAAGAGTAATTGAGGAACTGAAAGTTCATTCACGAATTTAAAATGTAGAATTTTTTTGTAATCAAAGATCAAAATCGAAACCACACATTGGACATCTTCTATCTATATCTATGTACCTATATGTAGTATTTATGTATGTATATATAAAAATGTTGTGTTCGTTTGTAAGAATTCTCAAAACTCGAGAATGGCTGAACCGATTTGAATATTTTTTTTAATTGCTCGGTATAATACCAGGATTTATGGTAAAAATTTGGAGGGAGGCCATCTCTTTGAAAATTTTAAACTCAATTAAATTGATAAATTAATAAAATATCGAAATGTGGGTATTAAATTTATTAAGTTTAAGAAATATAACTATTGGAGATATTCTTGCCACCTATTTGAAAATCTTAACTCAGTTAAATTGATAAAATAAAGGAATTATTGCAATGTGGGTGTCAAACTAGAGAGTCTTCGAATAGGGTTGCCACCTGTTTGCAAATTTAACTCAATTAAGTTGACGAAATATATATTTGTATAGACTAGCCAATATCTGCTTGCTTTGCGGCTCCTTAAAACACTACTAACGACGAAAATCGATGGATAAATAAAGAAGTTTCGGATGGTTAAGTGAAAGTGTATGAAATAGCATCGTACATGACAATACTCATACATGGCGTATGACTAACATTTTCCATGTTAAAGTTTGCATTTTTTTCATTCACAATGCAAACTTAAAATGCAAATAACTTGAATAAATGACACTATCTGAAGAAAACGGTACACAAATCCGTAACCTACTACCCAAAATTAACTTTACGTGTCTCGCGTCCTTACATTGTTATTAACGACATTTAGCCATAGCAATGCAATTTGTTTATAAAACTCTTAATAGGTAGGATCTCCAGTCCGACAGTGCTCATAATTCAAGCGGAATCTATCATCAGCTGTAACGCGGATACGTAAGAGTACTTCAAAGCCCTCGAAGGCACGCCATTTTGGGTAGCATTAAGGGGACCATAATATGCACAACTAAGTCAGTGCATTTTTATAGATACGCAGGGATTAGTCCAAGAAAACAGCAGTGCCCGAGGCAGTAACAGCCCGAACTGTTCTTCACCGAAAGGCGAGCACTAAAGTATTCGGGCGGGCTATGCCTGCTCCGAAATTTACGAGTCTCAACTGCCGCGAAGCGCGTTCGCTGTAGGATCTGGAAAATTTAACGGTTACCCTATGAACTGAACAGCTACAGTTTAAATTATTGAGCTCTCTTAAAGTCCTATTAGTAATACTACTTAGGTTTAAGTTATTTACAACCAACCAAGCAAAGAAGAAATTTAACAAAGCTATTACAATTTAACACTAAACAAAATTTTTAAAACATTTTTCGATTACTTTTTAAATTACTTTGAGGAATAGAATTCGAATTTTTTTTTCAATTCCGTTGAACTGAATTGAAAAAAAAATCAATCACAGTTCCAATTTCTTTCAAAGGAATATTCCTTGTAAAATTACATTTGAAATTACTTCTTGCGAAAGTAATCAATTCCTTTGCTGTGAACTGAAGGAATTGATTCCTAATCTCAATTACTAGGGATGTAATTGAAATTTGTAATGTAATTGCATTTACCCAGCTCTGCACGGCTATTATACGACCAATACTAATGTACGTGGTGTTAGTTTGGTGGCCAGCGAGATAAACAATACACCGTCAGGCCATTAGGCAGTATACAAAGGGCAGCTTGTGCAGGTGCTACAGGAGCAATCAAGTCGTGCCCCTCTGATTTGCTTAATTTGATGCTGCATCAACTGCCTATAGAACTCCACATCCGCGAAACTGGCGAATCCTCGGCAGTCAGACTTAAAGAGTCAGGCTGCTGGAGGGCGCTACGGCACGGTCATAGTGATATTCTGGACAAGCTTATTGAATCAGGGAAACAATCAGAACCTCAGGTGATTGGAGTAAGGGCAGGATATTTAATCGAGAAAAAATCAATGAAACGTTGAATGTCTCTTGCTCCGGCTACCTAACTTTGCCAGCATCTTCCACTTTTCCAGATAGCCAACTGACACTTCTGGCACTTGTCTCACGTGTAACAAATTCTAAAACAGCCAGAGTTTGCAAATGCGCGTTAAGCTTAGTGGTCGAGTTAATAGACATCCCTCTCATTTAGTTTCCCGGCCATAAGAAGATATTCGGACTGATCAAAAGGGAACGGCATTTGAAATTCGCACGTCTGGCTGATACACGTTGGAATAACCCTCAAAACAGCGAGGGGCATACATATGGCCGAAAAATCCAAATAGTTTTACGAAACCGGCGAATCCTGAAAGTAGACAAAATCAATCATCCCAGCGAAAGTGCATTAAAATGATGCTATCAGCACTAATTAAGTCCTGGGAATGTGCTCAGGCGACGGTTTTACCAACCAACTAAACAACCTTGGTCAAGTACCCATTAGTTACAATACTATTTCATAATGGCTGTGTTCATATATTATATTAAAATAGTTCTCCTCCGCATAGGTACTACTCCGTTAGTCGCTCAAAAAGGCTGGTATCGTCTCTGGCTCTGACGTTTGTGGAGAGTCTTTCGAAGACGAAATTGTTTCTGGAATCTGTTGGGAAATTACCGTTGCACGAAATTTACTTATGTGTTTGAAAATATACCATATTTTTGATGATTGTACCCAAATTCCGGGACTTTTTGTTTTTAATGTAATATAGATCTTGTACTCTTTCTCCCTCATCTAATTTACGAGCGTCATATACTTGTAGTAAATATTAGTTCTCCAAATGAAGGGGCTTCAATGCATACACTTGAACTCGTATTTTTCTGCTTAGGTATAATTCCAACAGCGTCTTCTCAGTCGCTAATGGTGTCGCTCTTTAATGAAAGAGTATTTCTGCCACCTTTCCACGCATTGAGCGAGCGATCCTCGCCATTGCCATCGATTTGAAACTTTGTTTCAAAATTTGAATATTACGTTCTGCTAAACCGTTCGTAATAAACTTTTCGTTTGTGTAAAAAAAATTAAATTCGTCGCTGGTAAATATTGTGGCCTTATCGTGAACACACTGGCATCACTGGAAATTCTACAGCTGGGGAATTGGCAAGGCGGGGCACCCTCGAGGTCATCCTCGGTCACGGGGAGCATAAGAGTTCCATTTTCAACCTGCGGCCTGCTTATGAACATTTGGGCTCACTGTCCGCTCAGCGAGCGTTGGCGAAATCCACGAAATGCAAAGCTGCAAGGTCCCTCTGACCGGTTGTTGACCGCAAGTTAAGAGCCAACACTCGATGCTTACAGGTGTAAAGACCGGACATTGTCCTTTGGGAACTGGCGACGCGACTTAATATCGTCACGGATCCCTACTGCCGCAGCTGTTTGGAAGACGATGTGGAATCATCTTAGCTGCCCAGCATTAGTTAAACTAAGGTTTAAGCTAGGCATGAAACGATACGAGCAAATACAAGTAGACAATCTATACTTTTCGTTTAATACAAAGTAATTTTGGTATCGATACTTTTGAGCCAAGTACTGAGTAGGTAACGAAAAACAAATACTCGTTTCGAAACCCGATACTAGGGCGAATTCGGCTTCGACAATTTTTCCTGAATGAATGTTCAGTGAGACGTTTCAACGCTGTGAAACTCACTGAGTAACTCTATTAGACCCCGTTTACATGACACTAACACCTACACGAATTTATTTGCGTTTAACCCGAACCCCGAAAATTAAAAAAATATTGTAAATGTACATCATTATTTACAGAAAATCTATAGGCAAGGTGGTTTAGTAGCGCTTCTTAGAGATCAACCTGAAACACCGGCATCACCAACAATACCATCTGTCAAAAATGAGTAGGTTGTAAGATCGCAGTAAAACAAAATGAAGTGAGAAAAAATATCAAAAGAAAAGCTTTGAGTAAAATCTCTGCAATAAAGGTGAAATGAGTGCACTAAAGCATACAACCCACACAACCCCAAGCCAACTGCTGCAAAGGCACGAGGCAATATCCAATGAAATCCAGACATAATATACGGGGGCTGACAATCACGCAAAGGCATACTTACACACATATGTACATGCATACAAATACGCCCCTGGAAGTGTAAGAGGCTTAGGCCGAGTTAGAATACTACAACAACAACGGAAAAGGTGAGCTGATTTCAAAGCAGTGGAAATTTCGCGGGGGAAATAAATGCACAGAATGAAATAGATTGGCTCCGCCGACGAAGAGATACTGATGGCGGGGGCGTAGGTGGGGAAGGTGCGAGTATTAAATGCAACAACAATGCTGTAGATATTTGCCTACACACACGGGTAGTACTATGACAAAAACGCATACAGGCAGGCGCGAATACCCACACAAGAACCCACACGCTCATACTAGCACTTGCAGATAGGCGTACTAAAGCACGGACATACATACATATGTACATACCTACATACATATTTATATACTTGCAAACAAATGTACATACGTACATACACATGTACATATATGGACACGTAGCTCGCCTTTGCGCAAATCCAAGCACACACACACCCAGACCCATAGGTGTAGATGGTGAAGAAAAAAGTAAGGCGATGATCAGCCCACGATCGCCATACGCCATCACCGAGCTGTGGAGCTTTAGCCGTAGCAAAGTTTGAGGCTAACAGCGTTGCCGATGCCGATGTTGAAAACGTTGAATGAACCGTGAATGGAGCGGACGGCCTGAATAAACGCGCTAATACAGAGAATCGCGTGCAACTTTGCATCGGAGAGAGTGATCTTCCAGCAGCCGGTGCTAAGACCAATTCCAATGCCGGCGTGTCAGTGTTAGCAGACAGTTTAGCGTAAAAAAACGCGATCAATGCAACCTCAAAAACGCTGTGCGAGATTGGCGAGCGTTTACATCGAATTGTAAGCAGAACAAAAACAACATAAATAACTAAATGTAATATTATACTTTGTGCAAAAAGTAACATCCGGTTCTGACGAGGGTTCAGCCAATTAAGATAAAAAAATATTTGGCAAGCCGCAGGAAAGTGTGCGTGAGTTTGATTGCATAAGGAAAACACAATGCCAATGTAGTGCAAGTGAAAAATATCCAGTAGCGAGTAAACAAAAAGTGAACAAACGTGCAAATTTATGAATCGCAATCTCGCTCGCTTTAAAGCCCTAAGGCACGCGCAGGCGCCGCTCGTACCATTCGTTCAGGGCTGCTAAAAGTGAAGTGCAAATCAAAAGTGACCATCTATTCTAAGCAAATAAAAATCAAATTGCGTGTTTCAAATCTAAGTGAAATCATCTGCTGACTACGTCCTGCAAAATCACAAAATATGCGCAAAATTTGCTCGTCATCAGGCAACTGCATCTGCATAAGTGCCGCCGGCTTCCCGCTTGCGTTTGTGTTCGGTGCTGTGCCGTGCGTATAGCTCGCTCGTGCCCTCCAAATGCACAGCTAAGTTATTCGCTCCAGTATCCAGGTGCGATTGCTATCAGCTTGTGTGTCACACTGTGTTATTCCACCATTTAGGCATTTTGCATTCTATTTCGCCTTATCGGCGAACAGGATCTCGCGTTGTACAACACCGGCCGGGCGTGTTAAGACAGCGCGTGTGCGCTACCGCAGTTGACACTCGTAAGTGCAACTGTGTGTGTACTACTATTTCTATTATTAGTAGCCTATTGCTTACAACGAACCTAGGCAAAGTCTTTCGACGCCTATCACATTGGCACCATCTTCGCATTGCCATCCAACGGCGGCAATCTACCTCTGTGCACCGGTAATTAATTACTTTTGCATCGCGTAAGTTTCCCTGCTGACAATCGAGCAGCAATCGCTAACATTTCAACAGTGGATGTGGCTAGCCTACAGCGATATCAGCGCAGATATTAGCTTTATTAACATTTGGCATCTGAACTTAACTTTGCGGCTTACTGTAGATACTTAATGCATATCAACACGGACACAACTGTTCGCTGTGAGTATAGCTCCATCCCTTTCCGGTCAAATCCGTCATAGCGCCTCATAATACCAAAAGTAAAAAAAAGTAATTCAAAAGTTGTTTTGTAGCGCAGGTGCAATATATTGTACGAAAGTCAGCAAAATAGTAAAAGCACTCAAGAAAACTCAATAAATATTTCACTAAGTTTGACGGAATATATATTTTATTTCATTGAAAATGAACTTATGCATGTACAAAATAATTGATTTTACTGTAGATATGTTGGAGTGAATATTGTATATCTTTTTATGTATCTTTAGTTAAGATTTGCATAAAAAAATTTTAGATTTTCTCCATGAAAAGAGAATTATATAAAGATATTTTGAAAAATATCAGATACAATTACAATGGCTGCATTTCTTTATTCATTCTGAACGTTTGGAATAAACTTTTTTGTTTATTTATTCTTTAGAACGTTCCTGATGATATGTTGACGTACATTTTAAACGCATTCTGTTTATTCCGGCTGTGAAATGGGATTATCCGGAATGTATAAAGAAACGCAGCCAATATAAAATACAAATCACCCGTTTTAATAAACCTTCCCGGTTGTTCAGCCTTCAGTAGGTCAAGAAATCAAAAACTTACCCTTTACTGCAACAACAGCGCACAACCTCTTCAAAAACTACGGCAAAAACCACCCTAGTTGCCTGTTCAACTGCAATCTTTGCGGACGTTTGTACAAGACACTTACAACCTTTCCGTGTAAATTTTATTGTACATTTTTTTGACCACTCGCGAAAAATATTTTAAATCATGATAGTTTAATTTTAGCATTTTTATATGACGAAATGCTTTTTATTCGCATCCGTATCGTATTTCCGAAAATTACCGGTATAGGGTAAGCCGGTGCAATTTTAGTCCGATTTGAATAATTTTCAATGAAGTAATTTTTCGTACCAAGGTTATTAAATGCGCCGAGTTTGGTAGAAATTGATAAATCGGTTACCGAGATGATAGACATTTTTGGTCATACGTGAGCGGAGCTACACCCAAAATTCAAAAATTTATAATAATCTATTTTTATGCTCATTGCAGTAATCAATTGTGAGTCAATTAGCTTCATTAGTTACTGATTTATCGCAGTTTTCCTGTTTCGTTATATGGGAGGTGGGTGTGGCTTTTGCCCGATTTCAAAGATTTTTAGCAAATTTCTTAGCTGGATCTTAGGCAAGGCTCGTACCGAGTTTGGTAAGGATTGGTTAAGCGGTTACTAAGATACAGTATTTCATCATAAGTGGGCGGTGTTACGCCCCTTTTCCAAAAATTTCATAATTTTATTTTTCACCAAAATTCTACTTCACATACTAATTTTCAACAGTATGGATCCCATACTTACTGAAATATCATAGTTTTTGCATTTTTCAAAAATACCGTTATATGAGATAAATTCCACACGCTGATCTATTTTATAAGATTCACAATGTTTTTCATGACAAATATTTTTCTGTAATTTTTAATAAGACTAAAGTTCATTATATATATATACATTATAGTTTGTTTCAGAACAAAATTTGTGTTTAAAAGGCGAATTTTAAAACATACTTGAGAAAACGGCCCATAATCTATTAAAGTTTCAAAATTTGTACAGATTTCACAAAATCTTCTCAAATTTTAAAAACTTTTAATCAAAATTTCAATTTTTGAAACAGGGTTTTTGACAATTTTTTTACTGGCGCTCTTTCGCAATTATTTCCATATAAAAAAATTGAGCATGTGGTATAAAATTGAATAGGCTACAAAACTGCGTACCAAGAATTGTTTTTAAAAGTCTAATTGAAGTTTCGATGAAAACTTTTTAAAATTTGGAATTGTTTTGTGAATTCAGTACAATGTTTGAGACTATACGCTTTCAGTTTAATAATGAACTATAGTTTGATTAAAAGTTACCGAAGAATATTTTCTTGAAAATATTGTGAATATTGTAAAATAAATCAGTGAGTGGACGCTGGCTGTAGTGTCGGAAAAATAAATAGGATTGCGACATTTTAACAAGTTCATTCTTAATTAGAATTTATAGAAAATCTTGGTATGCAGTTTTATAGCCCATTAAATTTTAGTATAATAAAAAGAGTAACTGCGCAACAAAAATAAAAAAATACAAAAAATCTGCGACATTTTTCATCAACTTCACACTTATACTTTATTGCATTACAATTTAATAGGCTAAAAAACTGCATGTCAAAATTACTTCCAAAAATTCTTATTAAAATATTTGCAATGAAGATGCAATTTGAAGAATTTTTCTATTGTAATTTTTGCACAAAACCCTGAAATTTGGACTTACATATCGCTACCTTAATTAACAAAGGCCGCCCTAACAAACAAATTTTGCATTTTGGAGGGGAAGCGAAAAACATTATAAAAAGAGTATCAAAAACAGGTAGGGCTTTTTAAAAAATGGCATGTAACTCCATGTTTTTTGGTACTAACACTTCAAAATTTTCTTTGAAGGTATAATAAAGACATCCTACCAAAATCTGTGAAAAACGCAGTTTCGAAAAAAATGCAAATTAAGGTAACGATATATAGTTTTTATGTCCATGTACTTTTTATTAGACAAATCATAAACTACAGGGTGTTTTCTAACACATTCTATCAACTTTGAATCGTCACACATTTTTTCCGGCAGATGAAAAACTCGTCAGCCAAAACAAAAATATCGTAGGGCAGAAATCTAAATTTGACGGTTCGGTGACGGAACTGATTCCTGACGGCGCCAGCTCAGTGTGAATTGTGTCATTTGGTTTTCAGGTTACGATATTTTTGTTGACTGATATTCTTCGAAAGTGACGGAACTGGGACGTGATGTGATGTGATAAAACTGAAAGAAATCAGTTTATAAATATTAAGACAAATTTTAAAAGTGGAGAATTGACAAGGAAAGACCACATCCGTACAAGAAGAAGCACGGTTGGTGTATCAATGGCTTCTTTTAAACGATATTCAAGAGATCACACGACTCATTTAGCCAATGTACGGGATAACTTTTCATCCTGCGGGGCAGTGAACATTCTTGAACAAAAAACGGTCATCTTTGCTCTTAGGTTTCCTTATGGCATATTGGCATACGCTTCGGACCAATGTTGTAGTTGCAATATCAAAGAAGATTATGTACGCTTGGCAGAGATTTCACAGGTGGAAATAAGACCATCGGCAAAGCTTATGCCATCGAAAGGGATTAATATTCCATATCGCATCAAAGCGCTACTATTTTTGGCCTATGTATGAAGAGGATTCTGCTATTTAGTCGTTTAAAGCCGTTTTTTCTGTTCACAAGGGTCGAGAACGGCTAAACCGATTTTATTGAAATTTTGGACATCTACTGTAGACGTCCCAAGGATGCTTATTGACTAAAAAATGTCGATATGTAAGCGGGGCGTGGGTACGGATAGATATTTATGAATTCGTGTGTCACTTTTGAAGATCACGTGCGATATCGCCATAGACACGAATTAAGGCGCAAGCGCAAAAGTTGACCGCGAAAAAAGACGCATAAAAAAACTTCGACGAAGAAAGGTTACTTAAAGTTATCTTATTTTCGCGGTCAACTATGTTTGCGGGTGTAATAATATGTACATTAGGGACATGATATAGAACCGAAAATATCGATATAGTACTCATTTAGACTATCGCAGTAAAAATATCAGGTACCCCTTAATATCGGGATAAAAAGACTCGATATTCCAAAGATCGATACCAAATTAACGAAATTATATCTGAATACTGATATTGATCTCATTTACTAATAAAGAATGAACACTTTGAACTTTAATAAGTGTTAGCTTATGTTGAGCTAAGGCGCGGGTTGAAATCCCGCCACATGCCAACCTAAGTTAGTACACATTTGTGCTCTTTATAGCCCAACTATATCCATATTGCTTTACATATAAATTCCAAAGTATAGCCATATGGGCTTTTCCAGCGGAAATCCATAGTATGACATACATTTTCAAAAAATGGAACTGCTACGTAGTGCTGAAATATATATGAAAAATATATTAGACATAAAAATTCATGTTTTATTTGCGCTAAAAATTTGTTTAAAACCGATATTAACAAAAAAAGTTCCAATTTAAATTTAAGTAGCGTAACGTCATGTAACGTCACGTCAGATTCTTCGGCTGATATAAAAAATCAGAACAGATTTTAACATTTTTGAACTTGAAAAATTAACCTTAAATATTTCAAATATTACTACAAAAAATTGTATACAAATAGGCTAGCCCAATTCCGAATTAAATTTAAAAAATTAGACTTTTCATTTTATATTATTATTCACATTAACTTTGTTATGCACATTTGTGATTCGATACGATACCAGGGTTCTGCCACTCGATTCCCAAAAAAAATCGTTGGAAAACTATCTATTAAAAAGTATCGGTATCGAATGGCAAAAATATCGATATGGTATCGTATCGTATCGAATTTCGTGTCCCTAATGTACATTCCCTAAAAAGTTTTTTGAGAATAATGCTGAAGTGACAGTCTATGACTACGCGTCTGTTTTCGTCAATGCGTCCTTTTTCGCCTTCAAAACAATGGCACGCCTTTATTCATGTCTAGTGACGATATATATATATTTGTGCAAGAGGGGTAAATAGAGGGTTGGACTGGGGAAGGACCGTATGTGATTCGTAATTTAGTATTTGCGGAAAAAATTTTGCTCTTGTCCGGTCTTGAGATTAAGACATTTAATTTAAAATGAGCTTTTATTAACGAGTGTACGGACGCTTTTCCTAAATTGTGCATGCATAGGCATTCTCATCTCTGTATAAGCATAGGTATGCGTATTTATGTACACACATAAACACGCGTGAGCTCACTTTACCATTACTCATAGAGAAGCAAACATAAGTATGTATTTGAAATAAAGCTTTCCTTTTGAGCTTTTCATTGAGGAAAATGCCGAATTCATCTCATTCATTAATGCTTTTCGTTGGTTTTACATAGCTTTTCTATACGCCTGTCATTCGCCTGCATGCCCATTTTCACCGCTGTATATCTTGGCGCTTCGTCTACTATTTGCACAAAAAATCTATTTTTGTTTTGGTAGCGAAGCAACAGTTCACTCTCCCATTATACTCCTCTAACTACCTTCAAGCTCTTATAGGTGCCCGCCGGAACACCCATTTTGCCAAAGCAACGCGCCTACACATACTTTGAACGTGAAAAAAGCAAAATACTGCGAGGATGATAATGATTTTAGCGCGAAACAAGGTGAAAAATAAAGAAGGCTGTGACTGATGAACCGAAATGCTGAATTTTTTCGCTAGCTTAAATCAGGAAGTCTGATTGCCAGTGTGACCAGGTTAATTCTTTTGAGGCCATATATAGCTTTTAATTTTATGCTATAGCCATATAATGTTAGGTCTAACCTCCAGCCTTTTTCAAATTTTTTTTTACTTAAAATATTAATAACTAAATTCACACTGAAACTTATAAAAAATGCATACTTTAGTAGTCATAGTTCTCTTGATATTTCGAAAAATATATTGTCAATACAAAGTAAACTTTAGTTTAGAAAATTAACCGCCGATTTGACTATCAATTTAAATCAAAAATGATGTTTTCCCTTTTGCTGGTTTTCATAATATGTACATTCAAATAAAAAAATTATTTTTCAGTTAAAGTGCTTTCGTGAAACTGGCTGTAATTCTTAGTATAAAAAGCAACAACATTTGATTTGTTAACTTACTGCTATTGCATGCCTCGAAGTAGTAAAGTGGTTATTCGCCTGATGAGAGTTATATTTGAGGGATTCACAACAGTGTCGTAAGTGTCGTAATGTTGTATGCCGTAAACTTTAAAAGCTTAAATAAATGTTAGGGGAACTTGAAACGAAAACCAACTATTTTTTAACACCGCAAAAGTTCATAATGTGACTTTGATGATACTTTGCGAACCCCCTTAATATATTTTTTAGGCGTTTCAAGTTTATGACATACAACAATACGACGCTTACGACACCGTTATGAATACCCCAATTGTGTTTCGAAAAGAACATCGTTGTTGCTGATTTCGTCGGACTAGTGAGGGGTTTTTGGGGTTGAATATAATGATTTCTTTTTAACTTAACTTTTTACAGGATATAAACTTTCTAACAGTTTTTCAAAATCAATTTAGCCTCGGGTATTATATATCATTATGTATATTATCATGTGGTCACACTGCAGATTACTACTAAATTCAGTGATTAGGTTTAATTGGTTTCATTTATTTTCGGCGAATAAGCATTGGTCGACGATCCGATTAAATTGAAATAATTCCAGTAAAAGTTAGGAACTTTGTATAAATATGTGTATGCATTGCATATCTATCTGTTGTGTACATATCATGGCAAACAATTGAAACTCGAAACCTGCCCATATACGAGTGCGTACATACATATATCAGTAAGTTCATTGAATATATGTATTTATCTTTTCTGGGATAATCCGTTATTTGTTTTACTTTAAGTGCTACGAAAGTTGTGTTTTGTCTCCAACAAAGCCTAGGAGGTGTATGCGCGCATACCTCATAATTTATAAATAAATTTATTGGGCAGTGCGAGGGAAGACAATTACGATTCAATTCATATACATATGTATAGGTTGACAACTTACTCAAGGAATAACCACCAGCGTACGAGATTTAGTACAGGGTCAAACAGAACAACTTTAACAATATTTATGCCAAGATACAGTGGGGTACAATGACATCAAACAGGTCATGATAGTATGTCGTGATTAAAAATTTGTAATTTTTAATCTTATGCACGAAAAATATTAATTTTACCATTCAACAAAATCTGGAGCAATTTTTTTGTATAATTTGTTGAAAATAAGTTAAAGCCTTATTGGCTTTCGAAGCAAGTGTGTGGAAGCCAAAATTTTCCGAAACTAAAGCTTTTGATTGAAAATTATCTTTGAAATAAAATCCCCTTGTAAACAGGGAATATGACGATGAGCATTCTAAACCTCGTCTTGACCTTCCAGAATAAAATTGTCTGCAATATTAATTTGAAGGAGGTCTACATTGAAACTCCGACATTGAATGTGGTCAATTGCTATCATCAACGAGACTATTTCTCAAGAAATTGTGGCCGGGTTTCTTTTCAGTACTTTTTGAATCTGTGTTCTTTTTCTATACTAGTCGAGGCAATATTTTCTACTTAGAACTTCGTGTATCTTAGATACAAATATTAATTTATCGTAGTCTCCGAACGAAGACTCTAAACAAATGTATTCGCTAAAGTGTTTAACAAAACCAATGCCTTAGCTTCTCAACCAGGGCTTTGGCATCTTGAATACATTCTAGTGGTCGTTTTCGAATGCCGTGATTGAAAATATAATGTCTGACAACTCCGAAACAGAATGTATGTAGTCTTAGATATTGCAAACTACTGTTAGAATAGTTTTTTTTTAATGATGACACTGAATTTTGTCTCTCAAGAACCAATGACTAATTTTCAGCGAAATCGACGAGAATAATCACACTATCCGATCTTAATTTAGAGATTTCTTTCCACTATGAAAAGATTTGTTCAAATTTCCTTCAAACGCAAGTTATGATTTGTTGTCATAGTCCCCTTCATCGAATGTTGTAGATATTTCTTACAGGTCTATTCTGCACGTTACCGAAGATTTTGAAACCGGAAAATGTTATTACCAAAACATGTTACCAGTTCTTGTCACCGCGATTCTAGTTACGTTGGGAATGCAGTTAAAATATTCAGCAATTCAGCTATGAAGAAGTGTGGAAATTCTGGCATTGCATATTTTGTTACCAGCTTATGAGATGATCACAAAATTTACCGGTTACAAGAGTACACAGAATGTGAAAAGGGTTTAAAAATTGACAGAAACTTTATTAATTGGTTACAAAATTTTTATTACCAGCCCTGTAATGTAGACCTGTTAATCGATATTGTCTTTTATATCAGAGCATTTTTTTCGCTCACGGGGTGCTAAAATATCTTGTGTCAAACATTGCGCATCCAATCACAACCTATATTTCTGAAATAATAAAAAAAAACGTTTACATATGGTAATCTTTGGAGACGGTCAATTAACTTTTTTAGCCCTCTAACGGGGCCAAAAGTATGGTGATAATTTAAAATTGTTCCGTTCTACTGTATTACCTCCGACATAAATAACACTATTAATTTTGTTCTTCATTTCTGGCTTTTTGATCGAGGGCAGCACTTTATGTTTTTTCTGCGAAGATGTTCTCAATAGTCTTAAGCCTTAAGACCTAAGGTATATGGAAACAGAACCACTTTTACAAGCAAATCACGATGTTGTTAAGCTAGGGCTGCCAGACGTCCCGGGTTTCCCCGGACAATTCCCGGTTTTAGACTATTTATCCAGGTGTCCCGGTCCAACCTTAAAATGTCCCGGTTTTCGATTTGATTACACAAATTTGAATAAAAGATCAAAAATCAATACACTAAGAGAAAAAACGCGTCGTAATATTCAGAAAAGTTTTATGAATTCACTGAGGGAAATAACACATAGTGAACATGAATATTTTTTATTTGACTATCGTTTTAAAATGTTCGTATTTAAAAATAATACTTTTTATAAAAAGTCTGATTAGAAAGTTGAATTATTGAATTTTTCCAAGTTTAGCACAAAGTTTAGACATTTTATTTTCATGTTTCTTGATGTATTTTTATAAAGAACTAGCCAATGCCCGCTTGCTTCGCGGCGGCTATAAGAACTTTTGCGTGGGCCAATGCAAAACCAGCGTTTAAAAGAAAAAACGGTATGTAAAGTAAAAAAATCAAACGACCCTGCAGTACGGGGGAGTAACTACAGGACTGCTGAATCGGTAGGTACCTAACAAACACCGTCAATTACCGACCGACTACTTGCAGTATATTTCATCGATTACTTTTACAAGGCAATGTCCTAGGCGGTAGTCACAATCGGCTCTCTCTGCACTACCGGGAGTTACTAAAGTAGTCACTTGCGTGATTTATGGGCGCCCTCTGTCGTAGTTTTTCGCTATTCTGCTTACGACTGGTTCGACTCTGCACTACCATGTGCACTACCACGGGTTAATAGAGTAGCTACTTACCTAGGAGTCGGTGCAGTAGCGGTTCAAAAGTAGCGATTGACTCCAGCAGTACTGGAGGGGACTAAAGAGCTGAATTCTCCGCATTCAAAGGCTTTGCCGATGGTCTTATTTCCACCTGTGAAATCTCTGCCAAGCGTGCATAATCTTCTTTGATCTTACAACTACAACATAGGTACGATGCATAAGCTAATAAAAGTCCTTATAAGGAAGCCTTAGATCACAGGTGAGCGTATTCTGTTATGGTAGGGCCTAGAATCCTCGCTACCCAACAGGATGAAGAGTTTTCCCGTACATCCGCTAAATTAGTCGTGTGATATTTTGAATATCGTTTAAATGAGGCCATTGATATACCTACCCTGCAGTACGGGGGAGTGACTACAGGACTGCTGAATCGGTAGCTACCTGTTAAACACCGTCAATTACCGACCGACTACTTGCAGTGTACTTCATCGATTACTTTTACAAGGCAATGTCCTAGGCGGTAGTCACCATCGGCTCTCTCTGCACTACTGAGAGTTACTAAAGTAGTCACTTGCGTGATTTTTGGGCGCCCTCTGTCGTAGTTTTTCGCTATTCTGCTTACGACTGGTTCGACTCTGCACTACCATATGCACTACCACGGGTTAATAGAGTAGCTACTTACCTAGGAGTCGGTGCAGTAGCGATTCAAAAGTAGCGATTGACTCCAGGAGTACTGCAGGGTACCGTGTTCCTTCTTGGACGGATGTGGTCGAATCTTTCCTTGTCCATTCACCAATTTTACAATTCGTCTTAATATTTATGAACAGGTTTCTTTGAGTCTTACTGCTGCAATAATGGCCGCATTAAGGGTGTATGAGGGCGTCAGACAAAGGTGCCATATTAAAACTAAATTCGTATAAAATAAACATAGGGCCAAAGCAGATCAAACACATGGTTTTTCTATATATTACGGCTGCAGCGCCATCCTTGGGTCCTTTTCTGTAAAACCATTGCTTATCATGAAATGAAAACACATTATGAATTTCAGCCAGGTTTTATAAAAAATAAGGATTTTATAAATATGTCGACCATACAGCGGGTCCATTTTTAGCCAGCGAATTCATCATATAAATATAATAATATAATTAATAAATAAGTATACTTATAAATGACTCGACTCCAGAGACACCAAGCGAGTTTTCTAGTAGTTAGTCCATAGGTAATGGGACCATATGTGAAAGGTATAACTTCCGGCAATTTGACTGAACTCTATCCAGTGCTTTCTGAGTTTAATCCGAAGAACAAAAACAGCTACCATTTTATGTATAACGGTAGTATCATGATTCAAATTATAAAAATTCAAATTTCAAACTTCAAACATTTTTCTAAATTTTCACAAAAAATTTTACCCTTTCCGAAAAATTTAAAAAGAAAATAACAATTGCACAACGCGATTTAGAAATCTAGGCGTAAATGGTTTCCAGTCGAATGATGTTTGCCTATCTTTATTTAGGACGTTAGGCGGTTCCAGAGATAAGCGATAGGAGATGTTAAGTTTGTATGGGAGGTGCCACGCCCCTTTTTCCAAAAGCTTTTAGTTTTCGCCATAAGTAGGCTATTTACAATGTATGCATCCGTGCCAACTTTCAGTGCCCCAGGGTAGTTGGTTTAAGAGATATATTGGCGCCCTCAAAAAAACGGTTTCAACCTTTTTTTGTAACGCATATATATG
The DNA here is from genome assembly GCF_001687245.7 of Rhagoletis zephyria. Taxonomy (NCBI): domain Eukaryota; kingdom Metazoa; phylum Arthropoda; class Insecta; order Diptera; family Tephritidae; genus Rhagoletis; species Rhagoletis zephyria. The sequence goes on along the minus strand of NW_016158809.1, from coordinate 79,369 downwards.
TATGTGTAGATATCCATCATTCTCCCACTATATAAGAACGTTATGAATATCCCGACCTCAGCGCGTCCTATCGCGTAATATTTTAGTCCAAATAAGTATTCCTTTTCAATTGGCTAACAAATGTTCTAATTAACATGCGTTAATATCATAAAGCAGACATTCGCACAAAACAAATTGAAACACAAAATCTTCATTTTTAATATTTCTTTCGAATTTTTATTGGTAATCAAACAACCGTCAAAGTTAACTCCAAATGTTCAATGTGGACGATTGTGTTTTCCAAAAAGCTCTTTTTCATTTACCAAGTTAAATGGGGCCAATTTGAATGTAATAGTATTACTTTCCCACACATGTATTTTTGTTTCATTAGGCTTTCTGGATGAAAAATATGATTTATCGAGTTTATATAGATTTTGCTATCGAAAGTTTTATCGAATTTTTCATCGATTTTGTTGTTGGGTTTATTATCGATATTTTATAGAATGTTACTATCGATTTTGTTATCGAAAAAGTATAAAGATAAAAATGAAGATAAAGAAAAACAGGATAACGTAAATGTAATTAGAACGAACAGGGGTAAAAGTAGGGATCTATGTATGTAGATAGAAAAAAGACAACAAATATAACCTTAAGCAAAAGCAGATGTATGTATGTATGTACATATGTATGTATGTATATTGGTTATGAGCAAAATAGATATGTATGTAACGTAAGTTTCACTTATCCAGTGTGGCTCAGGCGCACTTACTTTTCTTTGCGCCAAAAGAGTATACGAATTCAAAACATTTACTCATTGCATTTATTTTAAAGTAGTCTTTCAATGAGTTAGTTTTAAAAAATCCGGAAGCCGGAGTGCGTGCAACTGTATAATTAATTTTTGGGTCAAACAAGAACTACAAGGATAAAAAAGATCAAAATGAATTTAATATCAAAATATCTCAAAACCAATGCATGGATTTTTCATGATTCGATAGGAAACCTTTTAATTTGATATGCGTATGCGAAAAAACATGATATTGGTCGAAAATGGCGTTACGCCTATTTTAGCAAATGCGTAATCTTCAATTTTGCATAAAAAAAAACAAAATTCCATCGCGAAGCTGCATTTAAATGAAAACTTAAAAAAATATGTATGTGTTCGTATCAGGGTTTTTGCGAATATTTGCGTCCGCATTCGGTATGAGAATGATTCGCATTCGACATTCTCATTCCCTTCAAACGATACGAATGTTTTGCGAGTTCGAATGTGTACATGGACAGAGAGTCTACTCTAGAATTGTTGAAATGGCTCTAAGTCTGTCTAGCCAGGGTCCGAACAATAATTGGCTTTTATCTTCAGGTGCTAAACGGTTTAGTAGTATATCATGCAATATTGATGGGCCTTCAACAAGTACTGCTAAAAGTCTTATAAACAACCTAGAAATAAAAAATGTGAAATTAAAGCTCAATTGAAGGCTAATCTTAAAGAAAAATGAACTCATCTCTGTGAAAATCTTATCGAAAAATACGACAAATTGACAGATCTGGCCCGAAAATATTTGAGCGCTCCACCCGCCAGCGTTCCAAGTGAGCAATTGTTCAGTGCAGCCGGCCCTATATTCGAGCCTCTAAGAAATCGCCTCATGGGAAAAAAGGCAGCAAAATTACGTTTTTGAAATATAATATGCCCCTTTTGAACTTTGACTACTAGAATGAACCCTGTTAAACACTCGTCCAATGTTCTAATAATTTAAGAAAATTTTAAGTAATAAAAGCGATAACATAAGTTGAATATAGCTTTTTTAATGTTATTCCTAACATTCGCATTCGCATACGCACAATCGCATTCGCAAATTTGAAAAATATGGCATTAGAAACATTCCTAGTTCGTATGGAATAGTAGCTTATGTCGGAAGGCGGGCTTTAGTATAATGAACCATTCGCTGCATACAATTGCGAATAACTCACTAGCGCCGAGCCGTTGAAGAACTCTTGGCATATAAACGTGAAAAAAATAGTTCCGACGCTAGCAAGTCAATATTCTTATTAATGGTCGCCTGGGTAAAAGATTGTCGTATGTTAATTTCGGTAGGTTGTCGCAAATCGTGATTGAAGTTTGGAATACAATTTCTCAAAAACGCGAAGACAGATTTCCTCCAAAGTCTCTGAAAATATTACAAGTTCACAAAATTCTTAAATTATTTAATTTTAATATTTATTGTTAATTAGTTTTGAGTTTATGGAGGGTTTCCTTTAATACAATTTTGTCGTAAGCGCCATTTGTCCACAATTTGGCAGCCACTTTGTAAGAAATACGACAAAATGTGATCAAAATTTATACTTAATGAACGACACTTTGTACTCAATATCTCGGAAGCTAAAGGAGATATCTAAAAACTGATCACCAATCGAAAAACCTTATTTCAAAATATATAACTGCATCTAGAACTAAAAATCGTCAAAATGGCGCTTACGACCATCTTTTACCCAGGCGACGTAATGGCATTAATGGTGCATTATACTAAAGCTGGCCTTTCGACATAAGCTACTATTTCATACGATCACAGATATATGTATGTACTAAAAGAAGTAAAAGCATCACTCATGCTCATATACCCGTAGTTGCGTATGAAACGTATACGCCCCGTAGCACCAAAAGCAGTCATTTAACACGTTTACTCGAACGCCTTAAATTAAAAGGCATAGGCCCACAGTCATAGGCGTAAGTTAAAACTCATTCTTGTTAAAATTAAGTTTTAAGTTTAGAATAGATTTTTAAGTTGTGTCAATCATACACATGTTAGTTCAGATGAGTAAGAACAGGGCTATCCATATGAAGAGAAAAATCTACTCGGCAATATAAAGATATATGAGTACATAATTTAAATAGTTGTCTGCTGCAGGATTGCGGATTTAGCACGCCGGGAAGACTAGTGTTCGAATCCCACTGCCAGGAAACATTTTTTTAAATTTTTTTTGTTCGTTTAAATATAATTTTTTCCTTTTTTTTTGTAATTAAGATAATAATAAAATTAAAATATTTTGCTTGGAATCGATCAGAGTGGGGACCGAACCTGGGTGCTACTGCGTTTACTACTTCAACAGCGAAACAAAACCTAGGCCCAATTTCAGATGGCCTATTTAAGTAGAGATGGTTGATTAATTTCAAAAATTCATTTTCAGATCATACATTTAATCCGCACTTAAGTTGCCAATATTAGCTGTTTAAATATAAGATATGCCACCCTGTGATTGTACCAAACGACCAAGATTGATAGTTAGGTTGTTTTATCAATCTTGCCAAAAAAACAATTAGCTGTTCAGCACGAAATGTAAACAAACAAACCAATGCAACAACAATTTCATGGAACAAGCAACAGTGTTGCCACTTATTTGGCATATGTAAATAAAGTTGATCTGAAACCCAACGAAAGCTAAAAGCCATTTAAACAACAATACACAATTAAAGTTAAGAGGCGTTTAAATTTTCATCTGATAAGGTTCTAAGGGACAATGAACCTTATTTTACCATTTTAAAATCATGTTCTCCTCATTTTAGAGTTAAAATTCTGTTTTTGCCATAAAATTCATTTTAAATTGACTATTACAGATTTCAAAAAGTGATGACTCTAAAACACAATTTTAATTGTTAAAACCTTTTTCTAACATCTTTATGACTACGATTCATATTATTTAAAAGTAACCTAATATTTCCGCTGTAGTGTAGTGGTAAGCAGTGCGCGCTTCCACTCCGCAGGGCCTGGGTTCAAACCCTGGTCAAAGCAACATCGCAAAAAAAATATAGAAAAAAAGGGTTTTTCTTAACAGCTGTCGTCCCTCGCAGGCAATGGCAAACCTCCGAGTGTAAACAGCTTGTTATAAAAATACCATCGCCGTTCGGAGTCGGTGTAAAACTGTAGCTCCCTCCCCTTTGTGTGACAACACCAAGGCGCACGCCAAAAATCGGAGGAGAAGCTCGGCCAAACGCTAACATATGTGTAAGCGCCAATCTATTATTATTATTATTATTAACTTAATATTGGCGTGGGAAATTTTTACACAGTATTCTTTTGCACATACCATATATTACTTTCATCATATATATAACTACACTTCGGATATTTATGCAGGAAACAAAGCCTAAAAATATGTACCATTTAGCTATAAGCAAAATATATAAATTTTTATACATTTTGTTTACAGATGCACAACTAAGAGTTCCTGAAGGTGACCTCGGATTGAGCTCGAAATATCGATATTAAAAATTAAAGAACTAAAACCTGTGTTTTATGTATTCTCTGGGCCTCAAGCTTAAAAAGTAAAAATTACATCATTTTGTGCACAGTTATGTGGTGCATATTTTTAGGCTTCGTGTTCTGCATAAATATCCTCGGTCTATTTAAAAAAATTTTGAAGGAATTTCCAGTTTGCCAATAAAAATTGTAAAAAGGAAATTTTAGTTTCTGAAATCATAATCATCTTTTGCTCAATGTAATCCTTTTCATTTGCTGACACACTAGATGTATTACACTAGATTCGTTCGTTTAAGTAATTTTTACCAAAAAAAAACGACTTAAAAAAGTATATATATATCTATATATTTCGTGATTCAATGATCGGATCTAAACCAAATTAGTATGGGACCACCTCTGAGACACTACCTTTCCGTTGCAAAAAGAATCGGTTGACGTGGGCCAAAGTTATACGGTAACATACATAAAAAAAAAAAATATATTCCGGCGAACTGATAACCTCCTCCTATTCTCCGTTTTTGGAAGTCGGTTAAAAATACATAATTTTTTCGAGTGACAATGAAAATGCGAGTAATTTCGGTACTTTTTCGTCTAAATAAACGTTTTACGTACATATGTATGTAAAAGAATTACAAACAGATATTTTTTCTAAACCAGGTATTCATGTATTTATAAGTATTTGAAAATTTCATTCATTCATTTACCATTTGAGGGAGAAAATTTAAAATGCAATGAACACTTATCAGTTAAAATATTCAAAACGCTTAGTGTTTTGTATATGCAATAGATTGCATAATTCTGTTCGGCTTAACATTTGAACCAACATTCACACCCTCATGTTACCAAATTGTTTATTTAACCATCTTTTAATACAAAAGATTTTCTGTTGGTCCCCCCATTGCATTTTCTTGGGTTTATGGGGGTTTTTGGCGTACACATAAAATACAATTACTATGAAATAATTGCTAATTAACCAATTGGGTGTTATTATTTACAATCTCCAGAAAAGAAATAAGTTTTTCGTTGGAAAACTATTGATGTTCCAGAATTGTATACCAATTCTACGAAAATAAGTTTTCTCCATATAAAATTCATGGAAAACTTTGAGCGCTTTTTTGATTTCAAAAAAAAAGGCTATATTTTTTCGGTATAGAATAATCCCAGGGGTGAGAGCATAATAATTTCTACTTTACTTTTTTGGACTACCGTAGTGAATACCCACCTTATCAATCTTTAAAAATTTATAATTTTGATCAAATTATAACAACGACTAAAATATAATAGATACATAATTGTTAATTTATATAAATAATAATAAAATATTTATTTATGTTGCTTTTTAGCTTTAATTTCTAGCCAGCTTAGCTTTTCCTCTGAAAAAGTTCTGGCAATTTTCATTACAAAATTTCAAGCATAGGGCGGCTCTAAAAAAAGCTGGAATAGTTTTGTATTTAATTATTAAACGTAAAAGTACTTGACCAAAATCCTTGATTAGTTCAAAGAAAGGACGCCATTCAAGATCAGCATATTACCTAACGAAAAGCTTTTGGCAGTACAGATTTTAAACTAAACACAGTATGTATTTATAAATACTTTTCGAGCTGCCCTTGGCGGTTGCTGCTTGGCATGAGAATTCGAGTTTTAGAGTTGTTTATTAACAATTACTCGTATTATTGGTTATTATTGCAATGGTATGGTGACCCGGGGAAACGTATGTGAGTGGGTGTAATGCCACTCTTACCACCCACCTCGCCTCCACATAGCCGAACAGCCATTATGATTGCCATAATAACGAGCATCCTAATCGGCAATGTTATCATCGCATTCATCAGCGTCGTTATCGACGTCGTTCATTCTAACGCCAGAAGCGGCAGCCCGTTGCTGACGGCGTCACTACGATGTCATTTTCACGTATTTATTGACGTGTTAAATTTCTTCACCAATATGTTTTCTTTTGATTTTGTGTTGCTACTGACGCAATTGTTGTAACCAAACTTTGTTTCAGAGCGTTGCGTCGCCGCGTCGACAGCCCTCTGGTTGCTCCACGCACGCAGGGCTCACGCAAAACGTCTAGCCGGTTCACCTCCGTCTCTCACATGCTGCTCTTTGCACCCACTGGCAGCGCGCTTTGTTTTCCTACGCTTTTACCTTTCTCGCTTAGCGCAGTTTGCCGCGCACCTATACCACCCACACGCTTGTAGCACATAGATACGTGCGTGGCTACATGCACGCATACACACCCACCCGTCCGTGCAGCTTTTCCGCGCGCTTTTCCTTGCAAGCTTTTTCCTCGTTTACCGTATTGCTCGCTAGCTCGCCTTCTCTTTGGCGCCCCCTCTCACGAAGTTCGGTTGTTTCCTATGAAAAGCACATTCCTGCGACTTTCTTCGTTTTTATTTTCATTTTCACCTTCGCACTTATTAATATGTATCTACATACGTTTCGCTTTCATTTGAATACCAATGTCTGTCTGCCAGCTATTTCGCCGCACTGTCCCATGCTCCGAGCGTTGACGCTCACTACCCAGCTTCGGCAGCGGCCCCCACGCGTACTTTCAGATGCCCGCCCGCCCGCTTGCTTCCTAGCGCATCTGTTGCTTCTCGCTGCCTGTTGCCTGTTGCGTCGTTGGCGTTTATATGCCGTGGTTGGCGCCGCAGCTGCTGTTGCCATTTTCGTTCTGCTCGCTTTCAGTGGTGGCTTTCCAATTTCACTTTTACCGGCTGGCCGATAGTAGCGACTTGGTGGCTCGGTGGTTCGACAGCGCGTCTGTCCCGGTAGTGTATTTAGTGTTTTAAGAATTTTAGATATTTATTTCGTTCTGTACCGCGTCAGCGGAAGTCACAGCTCTCGAGCAAAAAATAAAATAAAATGTACAACTTATTTAACGAACTGAGGGCCTAATCGCGAATGTTAAAAAAAACCTTTGCATTGTTTTAATAAATATATACATATGCACATACATACATACTCGTAAATAATATTTACATTCAGTTAAATTTTCCACGATCGAATGCAACGAAAACGTAAAAAAATATCTCAGCCGTTCGCGGGCTATCGCGTGTGACCTGTTGGTGCTCCTTTGCCGCCGGCAAATATGAAAACGATATAAATTAAAAAAAATTTCTCAAATCCATATTATATTGAATAGATTTTTATAGCACGCATTACGAATATGGTCGCGGTAAAAAATAGCATTTTACAGTAATTAATTTTATAAAAAAAAGTGTCAACGATGGTTTTCCATAAATAGATTCTGTGCAATGTGTCTTTCTTATGTTAACATGTATTTGTGAATATTTCAACGTCTCTTAAACCAGCTCAAGAAAGAAATCCATTGAAATATTTTGTCACAATAAAATTGAAAATTAAAAATAACAAAGAATTTTTCATACATACACAATTAAGACAATTTTTAATTATTGCTTACATACATATATATATGTACATACAATAAAAACGAACCAAATGTGAAAAGTTCAACTGTTAAAAACGAAGACAAATCGGTACGTAAAATGTTGAAAATATCAAGTAAAAGTCAAACGTGAATAGGGTACTGTTGTTAATACATATTCTGATACTCGTACTTATTTCTACTTGAAGTGTACAGCGCTCCTTTAAGTTTCTTAAGCTATATTCAACTCTGCAGAAAACAGGATAGTCGAGGATGTAATTTCTGTATGTATGTATATGTGCATACAAGTTTAAGTAGTAACATAACCCTCAGCTAAGATTAACCAAATGACGCCCCCACGAGTCATCGACTTCTGACGACTTGTGAGTACGTTATATGCCAACCAACAATAGCTTTGGAAATCTAGATAAAAACTACAACTGTGAAACAGTTTTATGCCACTGTTGCTTGGGGTGCAAGTTCTGACGAATTGTGACGAGTTTGTCGAACCAAAGAAATGCATTTTTTAATGAGTGGGCTTAGTGTGGGTGGGTCGGATACGCCAAAACACGTACTTTTTTGTTGAATAAGTACCAAGAAAAATTTTAAGTGTTTATGCATATGCGATAACTGGCCTGGTCTGCCAATTGAGAAAAAATAATTCTCATGCGAAAACAAGACAAAAACGAAACTACGTTTTTTAAAAACTGTGTGGAGGAAATGGAAAGTTCACCGCTGAGACTAAAACTCCATACCTCTAATAGCAAGATAACCATAAGAAGGAAAAATAATTCCACTTTGATTCTTTGACTTACATACATTTACGAATAGCCGAACGATAGCATGTCGATGTTTTTGCTATTCAATACACCGCTGCTTTTTACTGGATAGTTTTCAAATTAATTTTTTGGAATCGAGTACCAAAACATTTGTATCGTATCTAATCGTAAATTTACATTACAAAGTAAATGTGATTAATATTTAATATAAGGTACATTATATTAATTCTTTTTAATGTGCTCAACGAATAGTGTAGGGTGCATCGCGCACCGCAGACATTCGTTTTTAAATTATAAATAAAACGGAACTGGATATCTGAAACTTTATTACTACCCGGAAGAAGAATCTGAAAACGCCTTGGTGCTTACTTCAAAGTTGGCCCAGTGTACTTGCCTTTGATTAATATTAGCTTCGGTATCCGCGCTTTGGTTTGAATTGCACTCCAAGAAATTCGGCTTTGCTTGATAAAGAAAAATAAGTCGTCCACACGCTATTGATGCTGTTTTCGAATTAACTTTATTCTTCTTCTTTTTAAATGAAATTCATTTTCTTCCTTTCCAGTTCTTTCATACAATTTCCACTTAAGGTTGAAACACATAGCTTAAAAACTAGTTGCATTACTTAAGGGCTAGACACACTACTTAAGGGCTAGACACATTACATTATTACAATATTGCTTAATGCTGTTTACACGAAGCTACTCCTGCAACCCAGAGTACCTTACAAATATCTGAGTTTTTTTAAATAATTTCATTCAAATGTTGGCTGCAGACAGAACATAGCCGTAAATAATTAGCGCTACCGCACCATGACTGCCTTTTTGCTATCTGAAATTGAAGTAAGTGATGTCGGCCACATTTGTTTTCAGCAAGTTATCGTGTGATCACACCTTTGGACATATGGGCATTTCCAATCTGATGTGGCGTGACAAAATATAAAAAAAAATAACATGAAAGCGTCAAAATTTAAAAACTCTGAGACTATTTGTATAAAATTTTTTGTAGTAATATTTGAAATATTTAAGTATAATTTTCCAACTTCCAAAATGTAAAAATCTTTTCTGCTTCTTTTTATCAGCAGACGTATTTCACGTGACGCTACACGACGTAACAAAAATTCCATTGAAACTTTTTTTGTTAATTTTGCCTTTAAAACCATTTTTAACGNTACTAAAATTTCCATTGAAACTTTTTTTGTTAATTTTGCCTTTAAAACCATTTTTAACGCAAAGAAAACATGAATTGTATGCCGAATATATTTTTTAGTACCAGGTTGACCGAGCTTTGCCCGAAGTGCATATACTTTTTAAATTTTTCAAGATATGGATAGCTTTAAAAAAATATTTTGGAAATAAACAAAAAAATTAGGACTTCGTTATCTATTAAGTAAATCCCTTTCTCTAAAATTTATGGGGCGTATTTCAGACGCTGTAATGAATGGTACATATCTGGAGCGTATATGTCGTGTGTATACGTAAAAAAAATTTTGATTGAAATTAACAAAATAAAAATTTGTATTACACAGAAACGTGGCAACCCTGATGGAAAATATTTTCTGACTAAAGCTCCCAACAAAACCTTTCATTGGATATCCATATTGCGATGGTTTAGATAAATTGTGTAGAATCGAAAATAAGTAGCAACCTTACACTAAGAGATAACATTTTGTGTAATACAAGTGTGTTCTTTAAACAAAATTAAAAGTGGCAGAAAACCATCAAAATGTCATAAATCGCTAACTTAGAGTGAAATGTGGACTTCACTTTTTATGAACAATTAGTTTTTGGTGCAGGTTTCTGAAAGGATCTAACTACTTGTTTTATTTCTACCCGTTTTATTCCGTGATGTGCAAAATTGCTAAGTCCAAAGTAGTCACAGAAAATTTTATAAGTCCAAAAAAATATGAATATTTTTTTACGCTATCGAATTCGATTTGTATTGAGGGTTGTGCAACAACATTATTTTTGAATATTTATATACATTTGTATGTATCTATATAAGGCTGGGTCGATTTTGTATGAGGGAAAATAAAAGCATTTGACCGTTTTGTAATAGTAATATTATGATGTTTTAGGTCTAAGCCAATTGTTATTGGCCAAGAGAGATTAATTTAAAACTTATCTTTAGCCCGCGCAATTGAATCAAAGTGTATGAATTTTGAAAATGAAACTTTGGCTTATAAAATCTATGGAATGCGTTATTGTTATAAACAGGACGATATATCAAATTAAGGGTTATTAAATTTAGTACCGCACGTTCATTTATCATTTTTCAATAAGTATTCAAATTGTTAAGATATTAATAAAAAATAAAAAAACTATAATTTCCCCTTATGAATTTTCAATTCTTCATTACTTCAGCAACCAAGTGAAAAATACAAAAAAGCGAGACGAGATTTATTTCAAACGTTTTAATGCTTTCGGATGTTTATATAATATTAAAAGGACCGTGGACTTGGTCACGCCTATTTGGTCAGTTTTCTAGATCATGGTGAATGAAGTCAAACATGTATTGTCCAAGATTAGGAATCATTTGATAAGTTAATAGTAGTTGCAAGCATAAATATAAGTATTTGCATACATTAACATAATACAATTAGGGCGAGAAACGCCCATTTTGAGCCCATTTTTCGTGGTTTCTAAATTTGCCGTTATATGAAAGTAGGGTACGTGCAAAAAGTGTTTACTTTAGTTAATTCCATTATGTAAAAAAGTAACTGTAGGTAGGTAAATGCGATAGTCTTTAACATATCCTGGAAAATCCTTTTGACGATATTGCTTTGCATTCAGCTTGAACGAAAAAAGTCACTCCCTGGCATACTTTTCTGTAATCCGGTTCTTTCATTTAAATGTTATTTATACAACTGAAGAGAATTTTTTTTTAGAGAAAAACTGGAGGTCCACTTAAGTTTTTCGATATAACTTTGGTTAATGTTACTAGATCGGTACGTAATAATTACGAGACTTGCTATTACTGATTTATGATAATAATATGATAAAAATCATTCAGATTATAAACAAATTATTTATTAAAAATTTTTTTGTCATATTTGCAATTTTTATATTGTATGCATAAACATAAGTAAACTAATTAGTGTTTCTAGAAGTTGTGCCTGTTCAGTGCTTCCATACTCATTTGCATAAACAACATTTTTCCACGATGATGGAAAATAATGGCTTTTCTGTTAGAGCTACGGAAATTGTTCCAAAATTTGCCAAAATTCGCAAACTATACCTTATATTAAAACAAAGATTAGAATATTTGGAACCAGCGACCTAAATGCACGCCAGCAATATTAATGCTGTTCTTTACATTTTTTGACTATAGGCCAGTGCAATTATCAAGAGAACAATTAAAATTTTATTGAAAAGAGGTAACTTTGAGATTAACGATAAGCTAAAGGGCTGCGAGAAATGATATTTGACTTTATCTTTTGCGTTAACGGATTCATTACACAGCCACACAAAAAAAAAAAGTATGCGGATCTGGTAACAAGACACACGTATTCCTATGGATTTTGGGGCGCTGAATTCAAATTCGGTGTCAAAAATCACACATCAGGTCATGGTTAAGATATAACCTCAAAAAATGACGAAAAATCGTGCACTGAGGCAAATAAATTTCAAAATAATGCCAGTGATGCAAATTTTCACTTCAAAAACATTTTGACAACTGTGAAGGATCAACCGTTGCCTGACATCAACTTATTTGACATAACTCTACTCAACAGAACCTGACTTAACCTAACCTGAATGAACAGAAATTTATCGAACTACACGTAAAGCTCTGGAAGCATATTTTCCCAGTATCAGATGTGTGCTACATCGAATGGGTCAACTCGAGCTTAACCTACAAATAAATCTTACCTAACCTAACAAAACCTAACCTAACCTAACTTAACCTAACTTAACCTCAGGTAACACAATTAAACTAATTGTGTTGTCTCCTTGTGTTTGCGGTACTGTTTCATTCAGTTTCGGCTTATCTTCAAGGAGGTCTAACCTATCCTAACCTAACAAAACCTGACCAAACCTAACCTAACCTAGCTGAATGAAATTCAACCACACGTGTAGCTACGTAAGCGTACGGTTCTCAGTCTCAAATGTGTGCTATCTTTAATAAGTTAACTCGATCTTAACCTACAAATGAATCTAACTTAACAGAACCTAACGAAATTTTGCTTAACGCAGCGCAACTGAAGTCTAAAGTGTTCCCGTTGTAACACAATAAAATTCATTTCATTGTACTACAGGTGGTTAAAAATTTAAGCACACATTACTCATTTGAAGAAACTTAGAACTACAAGTAGAATTGAACCCATTTCAATTAACCTGACAATGTTTGTATCAATCAAAATGTAGAACTGTAACTCAAACATGCAAATTAATAAGAATTTTATTCGAAATTTTTATCTCTCTGCTTTTCTAAAACTTAAGGGATATATTTCTCCTCCCTTCCGTGTTTACATTTTATCTTGCTTTTTATCGTGATTAAATTGATTTACAGACCTACTTCAGTCTATTTTCTGCCTGCTATAACGTGTCCTTTTTTCTTCGAAGGAACGATGCAAAGGGTTACGCTTACGTTTAAGACCTACATTCGTTTCCCTTTTCAACATCCAGCAAAAATCAGCCATCATGACCTCGTCCCATCTACCCTGATATCGTTGTTCCATCACTTTTATGTCTTGATGAAAACGTTCCCCTTGTTCTTCGCTGAAATATTCAACATTTTCTGGAAACTTATCCAGATGGGAATCTAGAAAGTGAAGTTTTAAATTCATCAAGCAGCCTAACTTTTTGTAGTTTTTTATCATTTTCGCAACAATATTCTCGTAGTCTAGACTTTTTTTGTTACCGAGGAAATTTGCGTTTACTTCTTTAAAACTTTCCCAAGCGTCCATTTCAATTTTCGTCATGTGCTTCACGAAATTCGTATCTCTAGTCAACATTCGAATTTGTGGTCCATCAAAGACTCCTTCTTTTAATTTGGCGTCTGAAACATTCTTCATCTTTGTACACATTTTCCTTCAAGTGGTTCATTAGTCCGTTAACGTCAGTGCAGTACACTAAAGACGTCTCTTTGTCTTTAACGAAAAACTTTCTGAATTCTTTGTCCCTGTCGCGATAGAATGAAACTTTTGTCTTTGGCTGTAGAAGATTTCTTCTTTTTAGAAATGAAGCGGCGAATTCAGCGCCGTCTTTCGGTAATCCAAGGTCTCTAATAAAATCATTCAGTTCTAGTTGCGACACTAATATTGGAACCTTCGATTGCATCTTATCCACGCCATACTCGTCATCTTTTTCGTCGTTTTTATCGGATTCATCAGAACTATTTCCTGATTCATCACTGGTTTCACTACCGTCTTCATGACGTTGACTTTCAACTTCCATTCTATCATCTTCTAAAGCGCTTGAATCAGTCTGACGTGCATTTTTATCGATTTCAATTGCTCTTGTGACTGTGCACACATTAATGTACGAAATTTTCTTTTTATTTTTGGCGTTGAACCCTTTGACGGAATTCATGCAAAAGTAGCAGTCCTTCGCAATAACGGGTCTTTTCCATGTGGTTGGTGTAGAGTACTTGCGGTACTTTTCGTTGTTTGAATTTTTTAGACGATACAACATAAGTCTGCAGGAATTGCAAATGACGTGAGGAACCCACTTTGTTTCTTGGTGCAGCAATTTACGGTTGAAACACTTTTCATAAAGACTTTTCACTTCCTCGTCGATTGATTTTCGCAAACTGCTCACTTCATATTTACTGCAAATGTAACAGAATGAATCTGAGCTATTCTTGCAGGCATGCGATTGCGAAATGCACGCGGTTTTTTTTCCTTGTAGCATAAGACTCTACACCAACCAAGTGATCCATTGATGAAGAGCTACGGTTGCATGATGACGACGTCGGAGAGCCCGCTTTCCCACTCTGACCAGACGCCGATACTGGGGTTTTTGCCTGCATCGTAATACACTTTCTACACACTTCTAATACACTTCTAGCACAAAGACCCAAATGTATTACTTACGCCCTCAACGACATTTTCAGGAATTGCATATTTCAACATTCACTTGTAATATAGCACTTACATATTCAGCCTTGACGACATACTCAACTACAGATTTATGGCTGAAAAAATATACACATACAAATATAACACGTACAACATGAACTGCAGCAATATTATCCAATTACATGACATCTGAAATAATAATGACTTTCATACAGTGTCTAATATCTGAGATAGACATTATTATGAGATGGCATTATTTTGAAATTTATTTGCCTCAGTGCACGATTTTTCGTCATTTTTTGAGGTTATATCTTAACCATGACCTGATGGGTGATTTTTGACACCGAATTTGAATTCAGCGCCCCAAAATCCATAGGAATACGTGTGTCTTGTTACCAGATCCGCATACTTTTTTTTTTTGGTGGCTGTGTTATCTAATAATATGCCCCAAACCTTTTTGCTGAACCCAGAATTTTTAACAAGAATTGGTCTTATTCGAAAACAGCTTTAACATTTGATGCAACAAAATCACTGTTCCCTCGTGTTATTATTATTATTAAAAGAACCTAAACAAATTGTTCTAACAATTGGAAAAATTCATGGAAAACTTGCTAAGTCCAACAAAAAAATTTTAGGAAAAAAGTAGAAAATTTGCTAATTCACAAAATTATCTACAAAATTTGTAAAAAAGCAGATTTTTTTATAATTTTTTTTTTAATAAAGGGTAAATGAAAAACGCGAAACATTGCATTCAAAGTTTTGCAAAATACTTAAAGAAAATTACTTAGGAACGTTTTTTGTGTCTCCTGTACAATTGAAATAAAAGGATTTAGCAACTTTGCACTCTAAGCTAGCGATATGAAGAAGTAAGCATGCATTAATAGAGTGTTTTTTTATCTACAAAATGTGACAGTGATAAAAAATTAGTTAACACATTGGTGACTCTATTGGTACCAAGTAACAATAAAAAACAATGGTGCATGTTATTCAATTTTAGTGTTTTTTAAGTCCGTTGCCATATGGCAACACGGGGCGTAATGTGAACTGTCTCTCTTTTTACCTAATTTTTAAATGTTCGGTAGCCCGAATTAACCCCGTGTTGCCATATGGCAATGACAAATACCATCATGTATGAGACGGTGTAAAACAAAAATCGTTTGTGTGTATTTTTGCAGTTTTGCAGGTGGCTGACTCATTCCATGTTGAAGTGGTATGCAAATGTAGTTTGTCTGTTCCAGGGCAGACTGGTTGCGTCTTGGGTAGTCTCATCTGCTATTTCGTTACCCAAGATTCCCTTGTGACCGAGCACCCAATAGATACGACGATTATGAATGAAGTACTATATGAGGAAACTACCAATAATATTTCTCTGTCCCATATAATTTGTTTTGATAACTTTTGATTTTGAAATTTTAGAAAAATTTATTATAAACCATTTATGAGATTGAAAATAAAAAACGTGGGGGGCATGTAATAGACCTGAATTTATGTGAAGGGTAATATATGTATGTCTGTGGATATATGACCCCTTAAAATGGATCTCAAATTTGTACTTTCTCTGTAGAAATTTTAGGTCTATGTTATGGTGTTTGACTATTGTTAATTAAATCTAATGCATTGTATTGTATGCGCCCAGTGTTTGAAATTGCTTGACTATTTTCAATGAATTCGATACAGCCTGCAGACCAAGACCAAGGCGCTGGACTGTCCCTTTTTTCCATCGACGCAGAATCACCAACACCATAGTATCGTTTCAAAAAGATATTCAAACTAGTTTTTTTCTAATTTAATTACACCCGATATACATGATTCAAGTACTTCAAAGCATTTCTGATTAATAATCTTTTCTGTTTTTGCTTTTACACGCCTTAATTTTGTTGAATTCCAGTTTTTTGTTCTTTAAATGGGAAACAACGAAAATGTCAAAAGCAAAGCAACAAACTTGGAACCAGTTGACGGTACAGACGCACATGTACTCATCGATTTTCTTCTCAGCCCCTTTCTTCCACTAGCTTACAGAATGGTATTCAGTACTTGAACCGTGTAAAACACGGTAACAGTTGAAAATAGTGATGTGTAAGCAAATCAATGTTACCAAACTCCCATTTTCAAAAATTAAAAAAATGCATACTAAGTAGTACATATAACACCGTGCAAAGTATAGTAAAACTGCGTTTTTACTTTTTCTCTCTGACGTCAGAATTTTTTTTAAAGGACTTTAAAATTTCTAGAATATAATTGATTAAAAAAATTATTCGAAAGATTCGGTGCATTGTAGAATAATTATGTGGGTATCAATTAAAAGGAGAAATTCTGTAGAATAGAGAAAAAATAATTTTGGGTGCACCAGGACGAATAAGTATTGAAAATGTCATTTTAAAACTTTATCCTTGAATATCCTTGGAAATTTCCAATATTTATTTTTGAAAAAAATATATGTCAAGGAATAATATATTTGTTGCACATCCTCGAATTTTGTCCTTCTAACTCTATTAGTTTAAGATAAAAAAATTTACACACATGAAGATACTGGAATCATTATTATGGAACCATGTAAAAGAACAAACTGATCCTATGATGTACCTACGCTTTAAATACTTTAATTTTTTTGTATACAAGGGCGTAGCCAGCCTTTCACATAGGGGTGCGAGAGTGCATATAGAGAGAAATTATGTTTTTAATTATTTTTTTTTTGTGTAAATAAATAGAAATTGTTGGGTTTAAGAAAGTATACGTTTTCTGATATCCTTTACATCGATACCAATTTTTTAAAAATCGCTCTGTAAATTTTTTTTTGGTTTAAAATATTTTTTTTATAAAAAAGGTATTTTTATAGCAAAAGTGTTTTTTCAAATTTTTATATACGAAGTATACAAGTATGCAAACCAGAATAAACGGAGTATAAAAGCCTTTACAACGATAGCAAATTTTTAAAAATCGGTTTCTTGTTAATTTTTTTTTATAAGAAAAGGTATTTTTTCCTTTTAAGTATTTTTTCCAAAATTTCTATATACGAAGTATACAAATACGCATACCAGAAGAAAGAAGGTGCGATCGCGTTTACAACGATATCAATTTTTTTTAAATCAGTTAGTAATTTTTTTGTTTAAGATATTTTTTTTTATAAAAAAATACATTTTTTCCTTTTAAATATTTTTTCGCACAATTTTACATACGAAGTATGCAAATGAGCATAACGTTTATAACGATATTATTTTTTTTAGTTTTTAAAAATCAGTTCAAATTTGTTTGAAATATAAGGTTTTTAATTTTTCAAAAAACACGACTTTTGACCCCTCATAGCATCTGTAATATCAGTTTTCACAATAAAAGATATATACCATTTAAATAAGAGCAAAAAGCGAACTAGGTCTGAATTTTTATTTTTTTAGTTATTTACATATAAAATAAAAATAATTTTTTTACCAAAGGTCATATTTGGAACTTCGAAAAACGGAGAAACCATTTTTTTACCTATATATGACTCAATCTCTAAAAAAAAAATGGTTTGACCAATACCCAGCCGAGTGCTGTACAATGAATGATTCCAGTATCTCAATTTATGTATATTGTAACTATCAATATCTTATAAATAGAAGTGTACATTTTTTATATCTAAAACTAATAAAGTTAGAAGGACGAAATTTGAGGATGTGGTAGTTAACATATTAGTTGTTGACATATTTTTTTTTTCAAAAATAAATATTGAAAATTTCCAATGATATTCAAGGATAAAGTTTTAAAAGGAAATTTCAACACTCATTCGTCCTGGTGCATCAAAATATTAATTTTTTTTTTTCAATTCTACAGAATCTTTCTTTTTAATTGATACGCAAATTGTTACTCTTCAATGCACCAAATCGTTTAAATAATTTTTTTATTCCATCGTATCCTAGAAATTTCAAAGTCCTGTAAAAATAAATCCTGACGTCAGAGAGAAAAATTAAAAACTCAGTTATTCTGTGTTTGGCTCCTAGTTTTGTGACTATATTTATTTTTTTATGTGTTTTAAAAATTTTTGGTTTTTGTCGCATGGTGTAATATAATAAATATGTGTGTATTTCCTCAAACAAAGACTATCGATAGTGGCAACTGCCATTCGATAGTGCAAAAGAAAATAGTGCCATTCGATAGTACGATCGAGAGATTAACAGCTCTACCCCAACAAGCCAGTACCTTGTGCACACTGCAGTAAGTAAAGTATCTTCTTTGCTCATTCCTAAACGAGCTTCGGTTTTAAGTTCTTCGTAGTACACCCAGAATTGCCAGGTAATCCCGTACGATCCTGTATGGTTCCACCTCTGCTTGGCCTTCGAGTAATAGATTTCGGCAATTTTTGCTTTTATTTCTCTGAGCGAGGCGCACAAGTCCGCAGCGTCGGATGCATTCAGTGCTGAGCTGCACCTTGCTAGTTCGTCTACTGCCTCGTTGCCGTGAACGGTAATTTCGTATTGATTAGAGTTATAGGCAAGTTCTCTCCAACAGTCCTCCACTACTTTAGATCTAACATGGGTAGATGCCCGGGAATAAGACAACATTTACTATCAATGGTGGAACTCACTGGAAAATATCACCATTGTTGGGACCACTCCTACTCTAACTCTTATTGCTATTTTCCTCCTCGTATTGACTGCTTAGTACAACTGTAATCGGTTTCGTATATTTTCGCGACCGGTCGGGGAATGCCGGATCTCTCTCTCAGCCGCCTCGGAATACTTCCAAATCAAGCTGATTTGGGTCACAGACCACAGTAACGTCACTGAAAATTGCAAGGCTGATGAATTGGCTAGGCAGGGCACTAATGAGGCCATCACCTCGGACAGGGAGCTCCCGCGGTGCGACTCAATATCGTCATGGATCTCTGCGGCTGCAGTTGTCTGGAAGATGAGATGGAATCATCTCAGCGTTTTCTTCGCAGCTGCCCTGCATTCGCCAGACTAAGGTTTAACCACCTCGGTGCGCATTTCATCAACACACCCGGAAAGCTCTCTGGAGTGGACATCAGCTGCCTGGGAAACTTGGTGTTGTCACCCAGTGCTTCTCTTAAGCTTAACACAGTTACCGTTCGAAGAATTTGTATAATGTGGTAGCACAATGGACAATTTAACAATAACTAAGTGAGTCCCCATCGTGGGGTCTGCCACAATAACTTAACCTCACCTAACCTAATCCTACAAACAATTCCTTTATTAGTGTGAATCGCGCCCAGCATCATGCCATCAGCGGGTTTTCTTACTTGCAAATAGTTACTAGTAAAAATTTAACCAGTAAAGCTTGCGAGTCTAGCTGTAATTTTCGCTCTCTCAATTACCTCTCTTGCGCTGGTTTCTTGCAAGTTTTTGCGTAAACCAGTTCTGCGTACGAAAACGCAACTATTGCCAATTAAATCTAATCGAATTTTTAATCAAATAAATAACTTACATTCTATTTCATTGCCCCACGTTTTTCATTTCAAATATCCTAAAATATTTTCATATGTATAATTTTAAATTTTTTAAATCAAAACGTATCAAAACAAATTTTAGAAATCGTAGAAAACATTATTTTCTTCTTTTTAGTCTATTTATGTATATTAAAAAGTTTTTTATTTTATTTTTTTAAATGCCTTTCATATTATACATTTTACGATTTTAGTACTCTGCGCCGTTTTAAAACATCTTGTGATCCCCAAATTCTAAGGTCCGAAATGTTTTGGTAGGAATATTTGGAATTTTCCTGGTGCCCCAACCGTATAACAGTATCACACACGAACGGCTCAACGGATTTGTAAAATTTTTGTTTCATAATTTCATTTATTCAAACATTTTTTATTAGAATCTTATACCAATTTTGCAAAAAAAATATTACTTTTTATATACAATGCCTATGAAACTTAAAAGTTCTGATGGCACCATTAAATTATGACCAATTTAAAAAAAAATAAAACGAGTTTCCTTATACGGTGTTCGCATGAGGTGATTTTCCAGGCAATTATAGAAAGGGTTAGTTGAATAAAAAGTTGGCTGCACCCCAATTTCATGCGAAGCGATTAGTTGTTTTTTGATATTCTCCAGCTAAAGAATTTTTGTTTAACCACCCTATTCTACATGCGTGCCACTCTGAAGAATAGGTATGATTTTCAAGGGTTTTAGTATTAAAAATGTATCAAAAAATCCCATAAAAAGCCTTAAAATAATCTTTCGCCGTTTTCTTCCCTTTTCAGTAATTACATCAACTATTTTGGAACAACATGCAGAGCTGTAACCATTTACGTCCTATCAAAGACTGATTTTGTGATTTAGTGTAAACGCAAAAATTAAATAAAAATAATAATAAAAACCAAATTAGTGAGAAAATAAAACCAGAACGCGCACGAGCCAATTAAGCAGATAAATAACTGCAATTATAATTCAAACATGAAAATCTTTTGTGCTTTGTGTCAGTGAGAACACCAAATGGAGTGCAAACCAGCGATTATTTTAGTCGTTTTATTTTCAGTTATACTTTCGTTTTATTTGTGTTTCTCTTTTTATTGTATTTTCTTTTCGCGCTCGCTTGTGTTTCATTTGACGCGTAAAAATGTTGTTAGCAATGCGTCGTGAGAGTGAACACCATCACGCCTCAGCCACAGCAACCGTACCTCCAGCAGCCCAAGCAGCCGCCGCCGTCACTGCCGCCATCTCAGCGACAACACCAGCTAGTGCATCGACCACCACAAATGGTCTAGTAGTGCCCAGTGTTGTTAGTTCAGCACTTCAGCTGTCACCCAGTCTAGGTATCGCAGCGAACGCAACGTCTTGTACATCACAACAGCATCAACTGCATCAACAACAGCAGCTTGAGCTGCAACAGCACGCACAACAATTACAGCAACAACAAACAGACTCATTAAATACACCCACAACACCGTTGCTAAACTTAGGACGTAGTCCTTTGCAGTTCCCGCCGCCACCACCGCCACCAGTGCCAGTGCAGGCTAGTCCTCAGTTTGGCTTCTATACACCCAGTACGGGTGCGGCCACTTACCTGCATCCGCATTATCCCCACCCGTCAGCGGTACCGACGTCCGCTTGCACTTCACTGGTGTCTGTCAACTCCGGAAGTGCATCTTTGGCGAATGGCTCGCAACGATCCAGCTCGGCCCAATCTACCGAATTAGACGAATACGTCGACATCCTACAAGTACAGCAACTGTTGTTGGACTCATCAGCGTCAGCGAGTCAACAAGCATTGGCAGCAGCAGCAGCAGCTAATGATAGCAACACTAACAACACTTCTGTCACATCGATTCCACAACAGAGTTTGCCCAAACCACGGCCACGCTTAAATCTTCAAAAGGCCTCTGAATACGCTGCCCAAGTGCAAGGTGAGTTGTTGTTTGTGATGTACATATGTATGTATTGACGTAGATTATTTCTATTTCGTTTAAGCTTTACTTAAGCGGTTCTGTTTACGAATTTTACGCATCGACCTATTGAATTAATATATATATCCTACTAATATTATAAATGTCAAAGTTTGTGAGTGAGTGCGTTTGTTTGTAGCTCTTTCACGCTAAAACGGCTGGACGTATTTCAATGAAATTCAGCACACTTATAGCCTATGACCTGTATTAACATAAATATAGGTTTCTTAAGAGGGTTGCCGCTTTATTCAAAAGTTAAAATAAACTATTTATTAAGTAAGATAAAATATTTATTGCAACAATGTTGGTGTCAAACAATAGAATTTTAAAAACGATTTATTACAAAAATAATATTGAAGAGAGTTGCCACTTCTAAATAAACTTAATCTAAATTTCATCAAGANACAACAATGTTGGTGTCAAACAATAGAATTTTAAAAACGATTTATTACAAAAATAATCTTGAAGAGAGTTGCCACTTCTAAATAAACTTAATCTAAATTTCATCAAGAATTTAAATGAAATATTTTAGTATGGGTACCAAATGAGAGATGTTTAAGACAAATTTATTTCTAAATATTTTAGAAGGGGGTTGCCCTCTTTAAGAAATTCAAAATCTATATACTTAACGGTTGCACAAAATATTTTAATGAGCATCAAACCAGGGAGGGTTACGAAATTTTTTCTCTTTAAAAAGATTTTCGAAAAGAGTTACCACCCGTTTAGAAATTTAAAATCATTATTATCAACAAGTTAAATGAGACATTTCATTACAAGTGTCAAACGGGAGAGCTTTTAGTAAGCTTTTTTCTTGAAAGAGGTAGCAGTCGGCTCAAACTGTTTAAATGAATTTAGTTAATAAATTTTATTATTTTTAGTAGTTCGTAAAAACTAACCAAAAATCAAAAATCGCAGTTCAATAATTTTTTCAATCCTATTCTACTAATCCTAGTCCTACTACACTGAGGGAAATAATGCATAGTAAAAATGAATACTTTATATTTGATTAGCGTTTAAAAATGTTCGTATTTAAAAATAATATTTTCATACAAACGTTTATTGCGCACGTATTTGTCTGTTCACATCTGTATATGTAAGTGTACATACCCTGCAGGGAAAGCTACAAGTTGTGAACCAGAATGCTACCAGTTTCCGTTTCAGACCAACTAGTTCACGTTGTATCCTTTTTCAATGTTAGCGACTGGTATTTTTTAGCATGGCGGTGTCATAGGAGATGTCAATTGCCCGCTCCTGCATCAGCACGGTACCAGTAGAAATACTAGTAGTATCATACCAGTTTACGGGATAGACTGCCTATTCATCCCACGTGAAAAGATTGTTTGCATTTGGGTGTATATCCGTACAAATGCCATGCTGTGGTGTTAATGGAAATTCAACATTTGAAAGGAAATTTATATGGCTGGGTGTAGCTGAGTGCGCAAAGATGCTTGCCACAATTTGTTGATATCCAGAGATGGTCAGGGTTTGAATTGCACTGCAGGCAACATGCAAATTAAATGCTTTTTTAGAACGAACGCGGTCATTTTAATACGCGCGTAACTGAATTGAATATTTGCCAATATACAGTATTTTCGTTGACGCTTATAGTAAGATCAATTACGTTTCTATTTGATTTTAATATTTTTTCCCTAAGTGTATTTAATATTCTAAATGTGAAAGTTTCTAAGTGAATGAGTGTGTATGTTTGTTGCTGTTTCACGCTAAACCGGCTTGACGTATTCAAATTATGTTTGGAACACTTATAGGCCATGACCTGGATTAACATATAGAATATTTTTATGAAGAGGGTTGCCACTTTTTTCAAAAATTAAAATCAACTATTTTATAAGTTAGATAAAATATTACAAACAATCCATTCTCAAGCAAAAACAAGTTCCAAAACGATTTATTTCAAAAACATTTTTGGAAAAAGTTGCCACCTTTAATTAACAATGTAAATCGGATATTTTTATATGGGTACCAATTGAGAGAGGTTTAAGATAAATTTATTTATAAATGTTTTTGAAAAGTTATGCCAACCTTTAAGAAATTCGAAATCAATTTACTTAAAGGTTAAATGAAATGTTTTAATATTAGTATCAAACGAGAGAGGGTTAAGAAAGCCACGCTTAATACGTGGTAGCGTCTCGTACGATCGTGTTCGTGTTCGTTTTTTGTGGCAGGCTGTTGATTAGCGTTGCCGCTTTGGAAATTTTTTACCAAAATTGGTAATTTTTTCTTTATTTATAAAATTTGGTAACTAATTTTTAAATTTGGGAACTGCTTCGACTCGGAATACTGCCATCAATATTCCGGCCTAACCCGGCAATCATATGAGTACAATTCTATGTATGTATGTGTACGTTCAAAAAGCTACGGCATTCAGGAGGGGACTTCACTTTGTCTATCAATGTATGAGTCAAAAGATTTCAGGAAATCATGCGCCCAATAATCCTCTGTTGCAATGAAACGAGTCCATGACACTGTAAATGATCAGAAATCTTCAGTTGCTTTTTTCTCATTTCCTCATTTAATTACTTGCGAAATTAAAAAGCAGTTTCAGAAGTGAGCTAGTATTACAATGCCACCATTGCATAATTGTGAAAGGAGAGGAGGGGGTGGGGGACGCGAACGCGACCTTTATCGTGGCGCGAAGCGGATCGCGAACGCGGACCGCCGCAACGCTGGGCACTCTCAAAATTGTATATGTACTTACAAATCCGCCCATTTAACTTGTTCATGGACTTCTCTTTGTCAAATTTAACTGGGTGCACTACCTATGTACATATGTTCACGATTTTGCTTTACTACTGAAGTGTAAAGTTTAACCGCCGGTTTCACCAGCAATTTAACTGGATAATGAGATCTTATTTTCTGTTAATTTCCATATAAAATTCAAAAAATTTAAATAATTGTTTACTTAAATTGCTTTCGAAAAAATTAGCTGTAAAAGTTGGTCTTACTGCTCAACGAGAAATGAAATATAGCAAATGGATTTTATTTCACATTCAATTTAAAAATAACCCAAATTTGCGTTATTTCCGTTTGTGTTATTGAATCCCCCCTCAAATATACCTTCGATATTAGTCCCCAAACTTCCATCCCTATATTTTGGGGCAACAGCCGTGAACTTTGAGTATGCGTTATTTTCTTATCCAACTTTCGTAAAGCATTCCCGCTTGCCAGAATCTTAAGGTATTCGCGAGTTTATTTTCCTCTATCCACCTGTTTTTGAAATTGCGTTTTCCTTTTTTTCGCGATATCGCTGCATTATCGCTGGAGTCCTAGTTAACTTCAGGATATACATACATACATATCGACGGTACTTTGGGAAACCCTCGTATCTCAGAAATCACTACTACTTCGTATCTCGTAAAGTTAATTCAAAACAGGGCTTAAAATATTACGATTCTTTATATATTATTCCTAATTAAAGAAATGTACAAAATTTTCATTAAAAAAGTTATTAAAAATTATTTTTCGTTATTAATAGGGAGTTTTTTTTGGTAGGAAGTATTTTGAGATACGAGGTTTTGCCAAAGTACCGTCGCAATCAAACATTAACTAGGAAATCAAATATGTGCACATTGTGCAAATATAACGAAAATAGTTTAATACATAAAACATTCATATATTTTTATATACGTCCCACCATTAATAATTTTATTTAACAAATCTGTGTGCAATTACATATTTCAGCGGAGTCTCCCTCTTCTCGTCGTATGCTCCTTGACTATCCTAGTCCATACTTGTACGGCAATCATTATCATTCGTCGCCCAGTGAGGACCTCGTGGCCCTCTGGTTCGGCAGCAATGGCTCAGGTGAGTGCAGTGCAAAATTATCAATTATTTTTATTTTCTTAAGACACGCGTCGGCCAATTGCAAAACTGATTAAAATAATAGTACTGATAAATGGAAATGGAAATGCAAGTCTACGACAGAGCGCCGTCTAGACGCCAATCAACCGAGCGTTGTGACAAATGCATTAGCATGCGTTTGCATACTCGTAAAAGTGTATTAAAACAAATAAATAAATATATTAAGATTTGAGCTGGTGAGTGGGGAAGTCGCGATAAAAATGTCCCCAAATATGAAATAAATGTCATAGGCAGGTTCTAGCAAGGCGAATATATGTACGTACATACGTACATATCAGGGTTGTTGCGATTATTCGCATTCGCATTCGCAACCGCGGTGCTTCCGCATTAATTTTAACATTCGCATTCGCAATAATCTATACAGAGCTTTTGCGAATGCGAATGTTGTGCAAATGCACCGATAAAACATATACATAACAAACAAAACGACAAAGTGCAGGCAATATTTTTTGCCTGTGGTCGTGGGAGTATTTGTGTAATAACAAAACTGGTCAAATGTCATATTTATCAATTTTGATAAACATGTCTTTAGTCAAACAAGTTCTAACTTCTACTTGACCTTTGACGTATGTCAAAGAGAACATAGCCTTTTAAAATTTTTTTCTGTGCTTTAAATACCTGCATTGGTTTCTTTCTATTTTTCTTTATGATTTTTTGGACCAATCTTAAAAAAACTACTAGACGCAAAAGAAGAAAGTGTGCACTGCACTTCTTAACCAAATTTTCGTGATTTGCTTTTGATGTTACCTAAATTTCAAATGGGGCTCTTTGAGGAACTTATTTTTAGCAAAAATTTTAAAAACAATAATTTTGTTTACTTTCCGGGCAATTTTTTTCATAGGAATATACATTGGTTCCTTGGCTGAAAACATCTGTGTAGGGATAACATATCGATATTTTTGCCATTCGATACCGATGCTTTTTGCTCGATAGTTTTCAAACGATATTTTTTGGAATCGAGTACCAGAACCCTTGTATCGTATCGAATCGTAAATGTACATTATACAATGTTCTGACCGACAACGAAAACACCTTGGAAACGAGTTTTGGGATTGTGGGCTGAAGGCTGTTCACACCGACTTTTGGTGTTTTCGTTGACATTTCGTACATCCTTTGTTTACAGTTTTGCTGCACAAATACAAAACCAAAATACTTTTCCTTCAATTTCTTTTCGTTAACAACCTTTTACTTCCATGCTTCTTTTATTTTGGTCAGCCAATTAACAATAAATCCGAAATGGCGTATTAAAGATGATAAAATATGACTTCCACTTCGATGAATAATTGAAAAAAACTAGTGCAGACACCGATTGGAATGAGTGGAACGTGAGTTTTCAAGTGGTTTTCAGCGAAAACTTGTTTTCGTTTGACAGATTTTACATTGACGAAAACACAAGTTTTAGGTCGAAAACCAGTTTTAGCAACGAAAACATGTTTTCGATGTCGGTCAGAACATGGTATTACATTAGTGTTACTACGTTTATGCGACAGAATTCAAGAATTCTTCATTTCATGAATTTAAAAATGGTCCCGTTTATGCATAGTTCTCAAATTTATGAAATAAATTGCCTTAAAAAAGTGGCAATGCACTGGCGAGAAACTAAACAGTAGGGTAAATTGGTTATAATATATTTTCAGTTTATTCTATTTCAATTTATTTTATATTTCAACGATTACACATAACTTTTCCAGTGTTTTAAATCCGCGTTATGCCACTTAAGCTTTTTTAATCTAAAAACATCATAACCCTAGTAAACAGCTGTTTGTGAAACGTGGCGTTGCCGGACTTGCGCTTCATGAATTTTAGCCTTAGCTAGGGTTCCATCTCTTTCAAATCTATGTCGTACTATAATCTTACTTACTTTGGAATTTATATGTAAAGCAATATGGATATATTTTGCGCTTTAAACCGCAGAAATGTGCACTATCTTAGGTTGGAATGTGGCGCGCCTTCAGTGAAGCACTTACTAAAGTGCAAAGTGTTAATTCTTTAATAGAAAATGAGACCAATATTCATATTTAATTTTTTGAGTTTTGTATCGATATTTGGAATATCGAGTCTTTTTATTACGATATTAATGGGTACCCGATACTTTTACAGCGATACTTTAAATTAGTACTATATCGATACTTTCGGTTCGATATCGTGTCCCTACATCTGTGGTAAAACTGTTCCTTCTTTGCTATTTAAAGTGAAAGAGTAAGCTCCTTCAATAGGAATTTCCAGCAGAAATGATCAACGTCTGGCTATAGAGAGAATCGATGCTCAAATAATTAAAAAAATTATAGGTCTGACCTTTAATAAGATAAGAATTACGTAACTACCTATGATTAGACGGCCTATAAAAAACAGGGTGCTTTTTTAAAAAATAACAATATTCTGATCCGATTCGGCNTTGCACTATTTTAGGTTGGAATGTGCGCTTCATGAATTTTAGCCTTAGCTAGGGTTCCACATCTTGCAAATCTATGTCGTACTATAACCTTACTTACTTTGGAATTTATATGTAAAGCAATATGGATATATTTTGCGCTTTAAACCGCAGAAATGTGCACTATCTTAGGTTGGAATGTGGCGCGCCTTCAGTGAAGCACTTACTAAAGTGCAAAGTGTTAATTCTTTAATAGAAAATGAGACCAATATTCATATTTAATTTTTTGAGTTTTGTATCGATATTTGGAATATCGAGTCTTTTTATTACGATATTAATGGGTACCCGATACTTTTACAGCGATACTTTAAATTAGTACTATATCGATACTTTCGGTTCGATATCGTGTCCCTACATCTGTGGTAAAACTGTTCCTTCTTTGCTATTTAAAGTGAAAGAGTAAGCTCCTTCAATAGGAATTTCCAGCAGAAATGATCAACGTCTGGCTATAGAGAGAATCGATGCTCAAATAATTAAAAAAATTATAGGTCTGACCTTTAATAAGATAAGAATTACGTAACTACCTATGATTAGACGGCCTATAAAAAACAGGGTGCTTTTTTAAAAAATAACAATATTCTGATCCGATTCGGCTGGCAGCCACGACTTTAAAAACAGAATTTTGTTCAAAATTTTCATTCCGGAAAATAAAAATTTATTTTCCATATCCACCTCTTTAGCTCGCTATAAGAACAAATTTTTCAAGCCAGTCACATAAGAAAGTAGTAAAAATGAATTACAAAAACTAAAATCGAAAAACGCTGATGAAGTTACAGATACCACATATTCTGAAACAGCCAAAGGAAAACTTTTTAAAAGCTTTAGAAAAACCTGACACATCTGGTTTGGCTTTCAAGCGCTGGTTAAACAACGATCACGCCATTATGCTAGATTCTAATTGTTTCTTAAAAATACGTGACATCCGCATTAGCATCCGCAGCCGCGGATGTTAGCTGTTAGGTATTCGCAGCCGCATTCGCAACCGCGGATGTTTAAAATTCCACATTTGCAACATCCCTAGTACATATGTTGTACCTAAGTTGTTGCACACATGAGTAAGCATGCACACAAGCATGCATACATATATGCCCAATTAAGACAGCACAGGTTATACAAAGAGAGAGGGACAATTTCGAGTGCTTATTTTCAGTTCTATGTATTTTATTGTTTTATTTTTACAGTTACGTTTTCTTTTGAACATGCAATTTAATGCAAAATGACGATGATTGCATTGCTTGCAACTTAGTTAGCTCACTGCAGGCCGCGGACGTCAAAAACAGCCAGATTAAATGCACAAAATGCAACGATTAATTAATAATTGCAACAACTCAAGTGTGAACATTTATCATGGCAAGCGCCAAAAACTGAAAGGTAAATTAATAATTGTATCGCGGCAGCCGGCCGCCAATGGTCAGCGACGGGTAGAAACAGGCAAAGACTTGGCACGTTCGCGCATTTTTGTCACCCAAAATAAGGCGTCAGCGTATTAGGATTTCATAATGTCATTCTAGTTGCCTTACATTGCCATGCCACGCGTCCATACCACCCAATGTTGCACGCATAAATTTACGCAGCCGTAGCGTGTGGCAACCTCTGCCACTTGCCCCACATCCTACATATCACAGCTAATAAATCGTTCAAAATAATTTGAATCCTAT
The DNA here is from genome assembly GCF_001687245.7 of Rhagoletis zephyria. Taxonomy (NCBI): domain Eukaryota; kingdom Metazoa; phylum Arthropoda; class Insecta; order Diptera; family Tephritidae; genus Rhagoletis; species Rhagoletis zephyria. The sequence goes on along the minus strand of NW_016158809.1, from coordinate 49,599 downwards.
CAAATCCAAAGCAATCGTCTAATAGCGCAGANAAATATATTTATGTATGTGTTATATTGTCAATCATAGACTCAGGTTGAGTGCGACTTATACCATGTTCCCACCAAAAAGTTAACCATCTCAAATCGAACTTAACCACATCACTAACTATTGCTGTCCACACTGCGGTGTGTGGTTTATAAAGCAGCACAAATGTAGAGAACAGTGTTCGGACTTCCAAAACTCGATTCAGGACTAAAAATCTGTGCAAAAACAAATTTTCCGTACTAGATTGCGTTTTTTATTTTCGTTTCTGACATTAATTGCTTTACTTAAATATTTTCTATTCACGCAAAAATAATAACGCGAGGCAATGTATGGATAATACGTTACATATTTAGGTAATATTTAGCATTTTCTATAAAGTAGAACGTTTCTAACACTTAATTTTTTAAAAAGCAATGGGATCTAAACCTTTTCTACTTTATATAAATTTCATTCTACATATATTTTTAACAACTTAAGTATTGTTCTGCATCCGCCAATTTCTACAGCCATACATCAAAAAATAACGAAGTTACTTTATTGACGCATTGCTATGAAAGAGTTACTTTTTAACAGTGAAATTTTGGTAACTTTCAATTTTTTTACTGAAACCGATGGTGAACACTCAAAAAACGGCCCCAAGAGGGGCATAACATGAATGAAAAAAAAATCGGAACAGATTTGAAGTCAAGCGGAGTAGAGGAGTAGATTTCAAATTTTTTCAAAAACCGGAGTAAATCTAATTTGATCTTAGTTAAGTCCAAACACTAGTAAGGAACGAAGTTTTTACATGTTAACGCTAATGACCCACAGTGGCGGGAAAATACAGGGTTGTATCAGACTTTCGACGTGGTTTCGAGTTGGTTAGCTTTTAACCATCTCAGTGAAATGGTTAAGTGCTGCCATTTTTTTATGGCGAAACTACGCTAAATGAAGTGGGTTATCGGGATTAGCTCCAGTGGGGACATGGTATTAGATTCAAAAAGCGATCAGTAGCATCAATTACTAAAAGGTATGTACACTAGTGTGGTCCAAAAATGCATGTCTGAATTCTACCGCTCCCTTCCATAGAATTCTTTTATGTCAAAAAATATACGCGTTTTTTATTTCCAAATCGAAAAATATTTGGAGATCGCTCAAAGCGCTCAAAGTTTATTTATGTATTTCATATGAAAAAAATAATTTTCGTGGAAGTAGTATAGTAGAATTGTTGAAAATCAATATTTTCGGTCGAAAAACTCTGTTTATCCTAATGAGACTTCCAATAATAATACTTTAATACTTAATAAAACTCCAACTTTACTTTATTACCTCCGTAATATATATACCTACATACAGGACCATCGAGAGAAAACTCGGGGCCGGGACTAAAAAATCATGGGCCCCTATATATAAAGTGTATAAAATTAAAAGCTATGGCCCAAATCGCCAAAAACGAAACCGAGGTGAACAATTTCTTTTTTCTTAGGTTTCGCAGATTTTTGACTATATAAATATTAACACGAATCTCCTTTTCGAAAACATGAAAATTCACTTAATCCTGAGACACCTTTAAATTAATGAAAATTAAAAAAGCACAAAATGAAATTAAGGGTTGTTTATGTTTAAAGGCCACTTTCTTCTATTCGATTGCCTTGTATTACTTTGAAGTTATTAAAAAGTATAAAAAAGTAAAAAAAAAGTCGGCATCATTTTTTAAGGTAATGTTCAAAATATTAAAAAGTTTTTTTGGCGCGGAATCCACCAGGCTAAAAATGGAAAATCTTGTTTTCTTCGAGCATTTTCGGCCTTCTTCAAAATAAAGCATTTTCCTCTTCATTATCCATGTGTTTTCGGTGCAAAACTATTTGTAATGTAAGTATTTTTACTAATTGAGTTTTCAGGTAAAATTATTTATTATTTAGTAAGAGTTTCATTTGAAAGCAACATTGTAAGCTATTCAACGTGACCATAGTGACCGTTGACCCATAGTTAAAATGTATATTCTTTCCAACTCAAATTGGCTCAGAAAATAAATATTACGTAGAAAATTAAAAAAATCGCGAGAATTATATTATTTCAAAAAGGAACGAGGCCAAAAGAAGCACAATAAGAAGCTAAAAGAGGAAGACAATTTTCTGAATAAATAGTAAAAATCTATTAGAATTATTTAAAGTATTTTTCTAGTACTATTTTTATCCTTCAAAATGCATTCTCGACGGGTGCTATACGACTTTTCCCTCAAGAGTTACGGCCACTTAAACTGCCGTGTCCTCTAATCTAACATCGCCAAACCAAGCATATGCATTCTAACTCATTACGTCATGGCCATAAAATTTTTCCCAGGTTAAGCTATTGTTCTTTTGTATATTTTATGTTATTAATTTTTTTTTTTTAAGTCTAGGTCATTATATTAATGACAAACACTATAGGTATACATTTCAAAACCTTGAACAAAAACTAGAAAAATTCTATAAATCTTTTCCTAAATTTCCAAGTTTTTGTACAGAATTTTCAGAATGAAGGTTGCCATTTCATAGCCCATTAAATCTTAGAATAACAAAGTGCTTTCTACAAGTGGCCGGGAAATCGCGTTCACTTTGAGAACTTTTTTCCTGGTGCTGTTGTAAATTTTCTACCATTTATAAAATAATTTTCGAGCATAAATTTCATGTTTTTATGCGTTGGTTTGTTTAAGAATTTGTATAAACAATTTATATGTTCATATTCATCATTTATTGAACATTGGCGTATTTGAGGTAACTGGTGTGTTTTCAGCAATTTCCACCAAAAAAATATACATTGCTTTCCTTGGGCATTGGCTCAGGAACTAATTAGCACCGTTAGCTTCATTTTGATATGCCATATCTGTAACCTCTGCTGCTGTCACGATTCATCGGTGTATTACACTTGTCGATGAATCTGCTTATGTGAGGAATGTTGCATAAAAAATTTACCTAATGTCTTATGCCTTTAAAGTGCTAGTGCTGGATATTCGGAAAAGTAATGTAAAACTATTTCCCTAGTTCCTTCAAAAATTCAGCTACGGCTTAAAAATAACAATATTTGGGGTATTCACAACTGTGTCGTAAGTGTAGTGTTGTTGTATGCCGTAATCCTTAAACGGTTAAACAAAAGTTTAGACGACTTGAAACCACAACCAATTATTTTTTAACATTGGGAAAATTGATAACATCACGTTTATGGTATCTTATGAACCGCCTAAATATATGTATGTTTAGCCGTTTCGACATACTGCAATACGGCACTAACGTTGTAAATATCCCAATTATAAATTTTTGGAAAATGTGCGTAGCCCCGCTGCTTCATGTGGCTATCCCAGTAGCCGCTCCACCTATTTCTACCAAATTTGACACAACATAGAAAATAGTTAAATATTTTTTAAGTCGGATAATAACATCCTAACGGTAATTTACAGAAATACGAAAGCTGCGATCCACTTATGACCACACCTCGGTTTATCGATTTCTAAGTATCAAGCACGGTTAAATTACTGCATTAACTCGAAGAGGTTTGATATAGAGGTAAAACTTCTCTTGTCATGTATGTACATATGTATGTATGTGACTCGTGACTCTGCTTTTCAGAAAGTTAAAAAACAATTAATGTAACTGTAGTTTTCAAAAAGTTAAAAAACTATGTTCGCCCTAACTTAGTATTCTTTTTTAATTGTTTGTTTTCTCGTGGTGTGGACAGATATTTCNTGCTTTTCAGAAAGTTAAAAAACAATTAATGTAACTGTAGTTTTCAAAAAGTTAAAAAACTATGTTCGCCCTAACTTACACTCAGAAAAAGGTTTAGTTATAATAACCAAGATNCTTGCAGTTTTCCAGGCTTGTAGGTTCCATCGTAACTCAGTCATTTGCATGAATTCTTTTTCCAGAAAATCTCCAATAATTAACGGCTCTATATTTGGGACAACCAAATTATTTATTTTGCGTAAACTTTATCTGTATGTGAAATTTATACGTCTGATCAATTATTTGCCTTAATTTTCTAAAGCACTGTTATTTACATACCGTTAGAAACAGAATTAACTGTTAATGACTGAGTACAGTATTGATATTTTTTACCATAACATAAGCCTGTGCCTTTATACGAACTACATCGTTGTAATGTGAGTAATAATAATACAGAAATGACTGATATTGCAGCGCAATTAAAGCACTTCACAATGAATTTCACCTCATTGACGCAGATTGCGATTGCTGGAACGTCTTGGGTGATCTTCTCTAACCCAATCGAGGCATCAATAACAATTTAATGTTGCCGTTGCTGTTGCTGCTGTTGCTTCACACTTGACATTGCTGTCACAGAATTTGCCACGGTGATTGTCAGTGATCGTGGAATGCACAGTGCGATTGCGGGAAAAGTGCAAATAAAAAAAATAGCGACTGAAATAGCCAATAAGTAAAAAAAAATATATATAATATGTAACATTGAGAGGCGCATGAAAATAAAAACAGATTTCACTGAATGCCACAACAACCTTTTTGCACCTCAAAGAACGGAAATCGTTGACATGTAGACCACCGCGCTGAAACTTCATTGATGCATGTTCTGCTATAGTTGTTGTTTTTTGTTGTTGTTGACACAGCTGCAGCGACTAGCGATCAATGCTAATGCTAAGGTTGGTAGTGTTTAATTAAGGTGATTGGTGGTTACTCGCTTGCTTGCTCGGCTACCTCGCTTGGCAGCCGGATCGCTTACTCTGGCCAATTGATCAGCTGAATGGCGGCTGGATGCTGTGAATGGTTGGTTGTTGGTCGCCAAGTTGGGTTGGAAAATTGTTGGTTTTCTCGGTGTTTAGTTGTTTGTTGTTATTATGCTTGATTGGTGGCTCGCCGGCACAGTTTATTGCTTTTTATTGTACCTATGCAGTTTGTGTGTTAAGTCTTTCGATTTATTTGCTATCGCGAATTTATTACCAAAGCTGTTGTTGATGTTGTTGCAATTGCAGTGTTGCTGCCGCGGATGGTGTTGATTTTATTGTTAAGCAATTGAGTAACTCCACGATAAAGAGTAGCGAAAGCAAAAGCTTGAAGGACGACGCTGACTGTCTTCGGTCTAACATATGTACATACATACTAATATATTTGAATGAAATTAAAGAAAAGCGAGTGGCACTTAATAAAAACATTAAAAATTGACCAAGTCAACAAATACGGATAAATACGGATATTATCAGTGTTATGCGACGATGCAATAATGTGCAGACCGTTTCTATTTACGCGAAAATCTGTATATGAAAAAACCGAAAAAGCCGTAAAAAAAAACATATTAAAAATCAATGCGATTATTTAGCCTCTCAAAACTTGCACTTATTTTACTAGAAATTTATAAGCTTGATAACTGCATACCCTAAAAATTTCTAAAAATTCTGGTTAAAAAGCACGAAATTTAGATAAAAATTTATGGAATTTTTCTAAGTTCTGTATAAAGCTTGAAAGTGTAATTTATATAGTTTTTGTTAAAGCATGAACCATATTTTCATAAAAAGATATCAAAAAAATTTTAGCTTGAAAAATATTGTAAATATTAAAAACGAAACACCATTCATCCATTTTTGACCGCCACTGTACATATATGTGCAAGGGCGTAGCCAGGCAGGGGCTGGGGGGTGCTCGAGCCGCCCCCCCTAACTTGCAAATTTTCCTTATATATATATATAAAGTAGTACCCTGAAATGCCAGCTTAATAGGGTCGACTACCCGCCCCCCCCTCCCCCCCCCGAAAATTTTTTTCTGGCTACGCCGATGTATATGCGTAGTAATATTAGCATGCCACAACATAAGTATATATACTTATGCATATATACAAGTCGGAGGGATTTCGTAAAAAACAATAATGTAATGTGTCCGATTCGCTTCATTTTTTTTATGGGTTCTTTACATGAAATAAGCTAACAAGTATTCGGGTAGTTTTTTTTTCTTTTTTCTTCGGAGATATGATCTGTCAAAGTTGGAATTTTTTCGTGATTCTGACCATTCATGTACTTCTTCAATTCGTTATATCTCGGGCTCTACTCATCGTAGAGACTTCGTCTTAACGTCTTTTTGAAGATAAAGAAACGGGCTTTTAAGATTGTCCTAAAGTTAACTTAGCTATTAACAGTTGAACTTTTTTAAGTTGTTTTCATAGTAAAGACCAGTAAATTTGGGATTTAAAATTATATCATAGTAATCCTTGTTTAATTCTCCATAAAAAAATGTCCAAAAAACTGTGAGTTTTTAAGAACTATTTTTAAGATATATTTTTTTTTTTAATGACGTGGTAGTTCATTTTATGAGAGTCCACCATAAAGTCTCCACGAACAACAGAACCCGAGATATAACAATTTGAAGAAGTACATGAATATTTAGTCAGAATCACGAAAAAATCCAAATTTTTACAGATAAAATATTCAAAGAATCGAAATTCTGACAACAAATTTGGTGTCCAATACGAAAAAGAATTCCTCATATATATGGTATATATATTATAAGGTAGAATAATAGTAGTATTAGAATTGTAATATAATATTTGGTTATTTGCTGGGTTGCATTTTATTATTGTTTTGTGCCATTACAGTGTCTGAATATCATTTTATTTTAATTTCGGGATACCGATTCCCATTACTAGATGCCTTATTGGTTACAATTGGTGTTTTAATAATGGAAAATATAGAAAAAATTTTCATTGCTTTTTTGAATATTTAAAATATGCAATGCATGTGGTTGCAATCTTTCGCCACTTTGCATATACAAACAGTTTGAATACGGCAGTATAACAGTATCGAAACATTGTATTGATACGTTTTGGAAGTCAGCCTATATTATAATAATAATAGCTTGGCGTTTACATATATGTTAGTGTTTGGGCGAGGTTCTCCTCCGAATTGTGGGATGCGCCTTGATGTTGTCACACAAAGGGGGATGGACCTACAGTTAAAAAAAAAAAGATCTATATTTTTTGAAATGTTGCTTTGACCAGGGCTTGAAAGGGCGCACTGCTTACCACTACACCACAGCGACCGCTCTTATTAGTTGTATTCGCGTAGCTGTTAATTATTGAAAGTTATCAAAATCTATCAGCTTTTTGCGTTCGCTACACGCAAAAAACTTGCAAAGCAGGGAAAATTGAGAGAGCAAAGTTTTTGAGGGGAAGTTGTTAGTTTCTGCTGGAAATATTTTTGCCAACAGAAATTTGCCAAAAGGAAAACAGTTGATCAAAAACTGCTGGTAGGAATTTGCACAAATCACAAAATTGAATTTGATGATTTGGTGTTTGAAAATTATAAAATGCGACATATTACACTTGTAAGAAGTATGTAGTTATTCGTTTAATCAATAAACTATGTCAGGAACACTTTGTGATGAGTTTTCTCACGTTTTAAATTTTACACTTTTGAATGACAAATGACATTTTCCCGGATGTTGGATGTTTTTTCCTGGAGATTTTAAACGAATGTACCTATTATATCGTACGTTTAATAATACAACGAAGTATTTCAAAATTTCGTTTTGTGAGAAAACGCAATCAAAGTTTTATCAATTCATATAGTTAGTATACAAAAAGATAGATAGAGATACACATATCTTCCCCATATTTGGGAAGTTTGGTTATCTAATAGACTGAGCATATTATATTTATCAAGTTTAAAAGTTGCATAATGAAATCTCCAGAAACATAAACTTTAAGTTGCATCTCTATATTATTAATCGTGTGATATTAAGAAAGCAAATTACTTTTTTATTTTCTTATTTAATTTACTTATTTGTAGCATCGCCAATCAATTAAAACAATTATTTGTGTCTGATTTTTTGTTTAACATCTTAATATCCAAAAACAAGTAATTTTTAAGCAAAAAACACAACCGACTCAAATTCTCATATACAAATTTGGGAGTACCGTTAAATTCTCTATGATGCAATGATCGTATTTAAACCAAATTAGTATGGGACCACCTCGGAAACACTACCTTTTCCATAGAAAACGAATTGTCGAAATCTGTTGACGTGGTCCAAAAAAATATTCCGACAAATGAATAACCTTCTCCTTTTTTGAAGTCGGTTAATAAGAAATATAATGAAGGATTTAACATTCATATTTGTACAAAAGCAAACTTTAATGCTGGATTTCTAATAAGCATTAAATGGTAGACACTAAACATCCATGTCGTTGTTGAAACTATTAACGATTCGCATCAGCCATTCCTAAGAAAAACTTCCGACTTATAAGCTTGGCTTTACATGGATTAAAAGTTTATTCATCAAGTCAATCCCTTGATAATTCTTTAGATATGAAAATTTACATCGGAGTTCAGAGAATTGCCGAAGATAATTTATAAGATTCCGTCCAGTAGGCAACGAAGTTTTTCAAAAGGTACTTGTTATATACAATGGCAAACAAATGGACCGATCCAAGAAACAGACCCAGTCGGAAAAGTAGTAATGCGTGATAAATAATAAAATGTATTTCTTATGAGTTCTCGTTAATATTACTGCTAAATATGTAATCAAAAGTTCCAAAAATTTCATATTAAAACACATTCATTTCTCGATACTAGGTAATGCAAAATTGAATGCCCCAATTTTCTTAGGACATCGCCCTGGGAAAAATACAATTTCGAATGTGAATAGTGTTGTTTTACTGATTACTTTTTCGACTACTATACATTACATTTTCCCACTGGGGTGGGTTAAACTGGTAAATGCAGAACTTCTTATTTCCAAACTTAAATTTTGGTATGTCATTTGATAAATGTGGAAATTTTTTGCTTTAGCAAACAACGCAATTTGTTTCTGAAAGTATTCACAAATGTTTCTTTCTGGTATTCGAATATACATACCTGTGATGAGAATAGCCCACCAAAAAAAAGGGATTTACAAAATTAGCAGAGTTGAAGCAGAGGTCTCAATATTTTTAATTTACTATTCGTGGTTCTGCTTCGTTCGATTATACAGAACTAAACAATTGACGATTTGAACATAGTTAAACTAATACATCACATTGCTTTCCATTCGGGCTGTCCCACGACTATAACTTGAAGTTTTCATAGTGCATATAGGCAGTAGCGGGCCCAGGTAGGGGAAATAGGTAATTCTTAGAATTCAAAAAGATATTAACATTTTTGAAAAATTCCAAAATTTTTATACTTTTTATAACAAAGTTTGATAATTTTAAATTTTTTGAAAATTTTGAAAACATCAACGTCCAAATATGAAAATATTTTCAACATTCGAAAACTTTTAATTTCGTTTGATCAATTTTGTATATTCGACAATTATACTTAGAAAATATTTGTTAGAAATCAAGGCACATAAATACAGGTAGAAGCCAAAATGACGTTGCTCTCATGAGAACCAAACCTTTAAACTTCAACTTGGTTTTCTTTTATTTCCTATATTTCGTTACGCTTTAAATGTCATGCCGTTTTTTTTTTTTGATTGTCCGTTAAAAACAAATTTTAATTAGCATTTGAATTTTTGTTGTGTTGTGTGGTTTATACTTAGTGTATGTGTTAAAAATGCAACACCTGAAGCGGTGTTTTTTATGTGGTGTTAAATATAATGCAGACACCAATCATTTTTTTAACGTGCCTCAATGTTTTTGGCGTAAGGAGCGTTGGAAAAGCAGCTGTGGGGTAGAGCTGCAGCGANTTTTTTTTAACGTGCCTCAATGTTTTTGGCGTAAGGAGCGTTGGAGCGTTGGAAAAGCAGCTGTGGGGTAGAGCTGCAGCGAAATGCCTTGCAGTGCGTTAAACATTTTAAAGCAGCAGATTTCATAAATGCACCGGGAGGTATAGGAAAGGCACGTTTGATGCCAAGTGCTGTTCCTATGACCCTTATGCCGGAAAGTCCCTCCAACAACACTGCAACTCATAAATCAAAAACAGAAAAAAAACATACAAATTAACAAATTTTAACTGAAGAAAATAAATAAATAAAAACAAAACTTCAAATTCACTTAAAAACGTCAACCAGCGAAATGTAATTTTTTATTTTTCCTTACACACGCTCATTTTTATTTTTACTCTCCCGAAAACTTTGACTTTTGTAGGTTTGATGTCAATTTGGCTTCTACCTGTTTTTATTGTACCATTGTTAGAAATCCTACAATTCTCAAAATATTTTAAAAATAAAAAATTTCTAGAAATCTAGTATTTATCATTGTATTGAATTATTTTGATTTACTAAAATTTCTCAAATTCACAAAGTTTTGAAAGTTTTTGAATTCCACTCAAGTTATTTAAAATGGGAAACTTCAAGAAATTCAAAACTGTAAAAGTTTTAAATTGATTTTTAAATTTATATACAGGATATATGTTGAAAAATAGAATTGCAGGGTCCGCCCCTGGTCACTTATAGTCATTTAATCAAGAGCAAAAACTGATTTTGGCGAAGGTTGAGTACCTACCGTGATTAAACAAACGGAGATTGAAATGAAGGCGAGAATTTCGACTACAATCCCTGAAAATACCATCCCTGCATCTTGATCGGATGGTCACTTACAGGCCTATTCTGCTTGTAACCGAAAACTTTGTAACAAGCTAATTTTGTTACCAACAATTTAGTTTTGCAGAAATTCTGGTGTTATATATTTCACGGGGCAATATTATGTTACCTGCTCATGAGGTGGTAACAAAATTAACCGGTTTCAAGAGTGTGGAGAATGCAAAAAGGGTTTAAAAATTGATAGTAACTTTATTTACGGGTAACAAAATTTTTGTTACCAACGCAGAATAGGCCTGTAATAGTCATTTATTGAACAGCGAAAACTGATTTTGGAACAATTATTATTATTTTTTTTTCAAAAGCACAACTTTCAGTATTTTTTATTGTTCGATAAATGTTTATAAGTAACTATCAGGTCAATTTGCAGTGATGGTGTTTTCAGGGATAGTAGTCGAGAGTTCTAGCATTAATTTAAGCGCAAGCAGAAGGTTCTATCACCTTTTGTTTCTTTGCTAGATCTTCTCAAATATTGCAAAAAATTAAATTTTTTAACATTTTGACATCGTTTTTCTCAAAATCTGAAGCTGATGGAAACTTTCAGCACAATCTACCAAAATTAGCTTTAATAATTGCCGCACCAAATTTTTTTCCATTTCCGAATTAAAGACGTGATCCGAATCACCGCTGCCATCTGGCTATGCTTATAGACTTTATGCTTTTGATTGGTATATATTTATGTTATTTTTTCATTAATCAAATGAGTGCAAAATTAAAAAGAAAAACTATATATTTAATTAAAAATATTCTGGCCAGGATTTTTGCTGACAACCCACTCGCGAAATATTTAACACTTTAAGTTTCATAGAATAGATTTAATGCATTAAACATAAAGTTCGTGCCTTATTCGGATCTTCTACTATTACATTAGCCGTGTTTTATTTGTCCAGAAATTTAAGCTATTAGCTTATTTTGTATGGAGGACTTAGCCAACATAATTATATTGTCTTATGAAAAGCTATCTTGGCTTGTATATTGAACAAGAGGCATTGCCATTCAGCATCAGAAATTTTCTCCTTCGGCCAATCAGAAAGAGGCAAAAACTTACTCTGACACTATTTGCAGTCAAACAACTGTCAAAATTAGGCTAGCATAGGAAATGAGCTAATTTCGTTTTATTTGGCCAAGATTTAGCTATTTGCTTGTGATGGTTGAATAAAACATGCCTATTGTTATTATTACTCAGATTAGTGGCGATAATTTCCTGCTTCCTTGAAGAATGTCTGCTTTAAAAGTCGCACGCGGACGAGTACCCCTTACTTAGGACGATCTTAAGAATAAGTTTATGGTAAGATCAATAAGAATTCTGGATAAACATAATTTTCTATAATTTAAAAAAATGTCTTACGTTTTGGGGTATTTGTACAAAGCAATTACAGTGAAGCAGTTTTCTTAATTTCTTAATTTTACGCGCTTCCACTCCTCAACGCCTGGGTTCAAGCCCTGGTCAAAGCAACATTGCAAAAAATATAGAAAAAGGTTTTTTACTAACAGCGGTCGTCCGTCGGCAGGCAATAGCAAACTTCCGAGTGTATTTCTGCCATGAAAAACAGCTTCTCATAAAAAATACAATCGCCTTTCGGAGTCGGCGTATAACTGTAGGTCCATCCGCTTTGTGTGACAACATCACGCCACAAATCGGAGGAAAAGCTCGGCCAAACACTAACATATGTCTAAGCGCCACTCTATTATTATTATTATTAAATTATAATAAAATAGCTTTAGAAGATCGGTTGAAAAGGAATTCTTTTATTGATTGCCGCGAAATAATTTGTTGAAAAATATTAATTTTGATGACGAGTATTTACTGCTGCAATAATTCAAAGTTTTCTTGCAGGGTAAGCTCGTGTTTACATAAATCTATATATGTATGTACCTACATAAAGGCATGCAAATATGTATGTATGTACTTTATTATGGGAATTACAAATTGCACAAATTTTTAGAACTGCTAATTAAATGACATTAATAATTGAAGTCGCATTTGTCGGTTTGCGAAATCTGCATTGCTAAAATGGTTAGCTGGCGCTTTATGGCAATTTCCGTCTCATTGGGGTCACACGATCTGCACGCTAGTGTGTGACTGTCGATATTTTTTACAACCACACTTTGATGACCGGGGTCATTTCCTGACTAATTACTTTAAATGGCAAGCATCATTGGCCCTGAGCAAAAGACAGTATGTATGTACGTAAACTGAATATGCGATTTTTTCGTTTTTATCGCTTTGCTTTAAAAATCCAAAATGTAATTTTATTGCAATTAAGTTCAGTAACAGTTTTATGCTTGCTGATCTGCTTATGTGAGAAAAATTCGAACGACAACACTTGCTAAAATCACTAATTGTCATAAATATTAATGACAACTCGCTAGAATTTGGGTACAAAAATAGGTACATAGGTATATGCATTGTATGTATATAATATTATGTTCATTCCATACATATCTATGGATCTGCATACATATGTATTGCCAAATCAATTAAAAACAATTAAATCAATTTCGAAATGGTTGAATTTTTCAAAAGAGTTCTCTTAAACTGAAATAACACTTGATTATTTTTAACCACCTTCACAAAAAAGAGAAAGGTTATCAATTAATCGGAATATATTTTTTTTATAACTTTGGACCACGTTAACCGATTTCTATAATTCGTTTTTTAAAGTAAAGATGTTATGGTCCCATTTTAATTTGGTTTAAATCCGATCGTCGGATCATGAAGAAATTAATGATTATCTTAAATTTTTTTATGAGAATTGAAGTCGGTTTTGTTTTTTGCTTAAAAATTACTTGTTATTAAAATTTTCTGCGGAAAAAATTATGTGCGTGTAGTCCGTACGACGCACATAGGGGTATTTTTGCCTTCAAAAGCTGGCCAAAATTATTTATGGAAAGTTTTGTGACTGCCTGGTGCCAATTATTATTGAATAAATAAGTAAATTTATCGTTGAGTAATAAAATGACCTGGCATGATGTGTAAGCATTTGGTATAAAAAATTATGACTAGCTAACTTATTACTTCATTAAAAATGTTTGCGAAAAATAATTTTAACTGCTCATGGTTTACGTTTGTATCAGGAAAATTCTTTATTTATTACATAAAATTTATTCTGAATCAGATTTGTCATCATCTTCAACTTAAACTTCACCTAAACTCGATGAAATTCCTGTGTCTAGAAGCTAAAACTCCAATGTTTCGTTATAAATTAGTTTTCGATGATTTTTAAAAATATTTTATACAAGCTTATCAATACATCAGAGGTTAAAATTGTAATTGGAAGTGCTTATTTCGTGCTTTCTCTGACAGTTTCTCGATCAGGAGAAGGGCGTTATTTATAATTAAATCGCCATGCATTACATTTGTTGATTTTGTGTTGATAAATAGAACTAAGGATTTTGCAACAACCTCATTCATCTATGAAAAAAAAACACTTACGGGCAATGTTTATTGTAACAACATTCACATTGTATGTTCATATCTCACGAACAATGAAAGAACAACATATTTTTTCTTTGAATCGACATACTTTAAACATTGTTGATGCTATTTCCATTTGAATGAGGAAATAGCATCATTTACTTTATTTCAAAGCTTTTGTTGACTTTGTTTCGCTTTTGAAAAGGTAATAATGTCAATTGACTTTATTTCGAACCAGTAATTCCGTTGTCTAGTTATTACCGGCCACCAACGAGAGTCAATCGCAAAGTTTCTGAGATAGCTGTTTAATCTCAATTAGTTTTCAGTTGTGGCTTTGCATGTATGTATTAAGAGCTCCTTTCACCGACATTGATCCATCTGGGCATGATGGAAGGACCTTACAATTGCACAAGTCCTAGGTTTCGCTCAGACTACTTTGAGCTGTCATTAGACTCCTTTGTTCAATGGTAAACTACAGGTAACATATGATTTAGACATACAGGTCTGATACCAATGAATGTCTAACAGTGTGCTCAGGGCCCTGATAGCCGCTTGGCCATCAGAGTAGATGCTTACCTCCTATATTGATATCAAATTCTTTAGCTGTGTGTCTAATGGCTGGCCATCCTGCCTTAAAAAGTCTAGAACTGGTTGTTGACCAACCCTGCAGCTCATCCTTGAAAAAGTGTATGACAGCTCTCCACGATGTCACTCGTGTAGCGTCCAAAGCGAAATTAAATATATATTTATTTCACTGGTGAGGAATAGGTAAACATGATAGCTAATATGACGAATTTCTACTGATTGATACATAGCCTGATAATATGGAAAAAAGATAAAATAGGAACTTGTAAAAAGCAAACCCACAACTCCTAACTTTCCCTACAGGGATATGACTTAGTACTAAGTACTTAGTAGACAAGCAATAACTGAGTCATTCGCGCGCGTTTGTTGGAAATTCCCTAATAAAAAGCGTCCTGAATGAGTTCCATAAATGCATGTACATATACCACACGTTTCACCGAACATACATATGTACATAATAATAGCAATACTCGATGGTCTCTGGCGTATCAGACGATCGCTCACGTATCAACCAACGACCGCCCAGTTGCAGTGTTTTCCATCGTTGTCAAAATAATCGCTAAATAACATCGTCATTGCCAGCCGTATTGATCGCGCCATGGCGTTACTTCAATCTCAATCGCTAGATCTGTCCAGTCCTGTGGTGTTCCACTTCACGCTCGTCCGTCGTTCGTCGTCCGCCTATAGACGGCGTAAAAAACGTCGCAAAGCCATAAACTATTATCGCCGGCACAAGTTGGCACATTGTTGTTGACGAGACGAGGCAATCGGCGAATTTGTCGCGACTGCGCGACCCAAAGCTTGACTAGTTTTTTGTTTTGCCGGATTGTCTGCATTTTGACTGCCTTGTTTTTATTAACTTGGGTAGTTTTTTTTTATATTTGGTGATATCTATAAGTACCACAACAATGTGTTCTTGTCCAGTTGACAATTGTCGTTGGCAGTAGTGTTTGGCAACACTTTAAGTATTTTTAATGCGTTTGTCATTTGACAGCGAACACAGTTCGCCAGCAAGGCGATGCAAAGGACAGAGTAATGAAAGGCCAGACAGACAGACGAACACATGTCCTCGGAGAGTCGTCCATACATTTGTATTATACTTTTTTGTGCCTTGGTACTTAAGTTATATCTGTATCTGCATCACTGGCGCGACGTGTGTAAGTGTATTTTACATACATATGTATATATGTATGTATATAGGTGCTGCGCATCAATGCGATATCGCACTTACACGCATTGTTGCAATTGAAAGGTGATAAACGAATTGTGGCATTTTGGCCAAATGACAGCCAAGGGCGACACACGTCGTTTGGA
The DNA here is from genome assembly GCF_001687245.7 of Rhagoletis zephyria. Lineage (NCBI taxonomy): Eukaryota > Metazoa > Arthropoda > Insecta > Diptera > Tephritidae > Rhagoletis > Rhagoletis zephyria. The sequence continues at coordinate 33,765 of NW_016158809.1, read as the reverse complement.
ACACCATACACACAGTCGTTAGCGCATGTGTAAGAGCATGTTAACACTCACATAAGTGCAGTGCGCAAATTCCGTATTGGAAAGAAGTGGTGAAGAAATTTTAAAAGTTTATTTCTGTAACATTTGAGTAAGTTGTGTAGCTGAAAGAAATAACCATCAGACGGCAATCGACTAACAAACTGTGCAAATTCATATTCGTTCACCTTGAAAACATATTGCAGCAATGAAATACATAACTGGAATTTGCTTGCTATGTCGGATAAATTTTACCTGGATCAAGTCTTGATAACCGCTCTTTAGCAAAAAATTGGTTTTCCTAAAATTTTAGGAAAATGGGGGTGCCACCGCCCACTTATAATACGTGTATCTCAAAAACTACTTCACGGTCGGGAACAAATTTGGCATACCTTCCCTCTTCAATTCCCTATAATGGTCCCACATGGCGGGCGTTGCTCCCGATCGCAGCGTGGTGGCATATTTTTTCTCTGCAGCTTTTTGACACTCTTCAAACCAGTTGTTCTTTCAGTGGAGGTACTTAATGAGCGAGAAATGCTGCTCCCTGCTCATGTATGTGTGTTTGTTGAAGAGCGCTCTCAGGGAGCAGGTGTGTGAGTCGAGTCGCGAATAAATTGCCCGTCTGTTGTAATTGCAGCATTTCTACGTTAAGCTTTGTTTGCATTGTTGGGCCCACATTGTTTTGCTGCACAGAAGCGAGTGCGTTTCTTGGCTGTAACAAGGTAGTCCTAGTCGGTGTTTGGCCGTAGGAGCGTACATACGTCTTAAACACCTGAAGAATGCCTTCCATCTATCACAGCGTGGACGATTTGGTTGGACCTTTTTATGCTTTACTATTATTACTTAATATCATGTTTCGGGCCCCGGCGAAGTCGATCAGCCCCAATCCGTTATCGGACGATTCGTCGTGGAGGCCGAATTTTCATACAGTGGTGCCAGAGGTCCCTTCCTTACCCACCTTGCCATTGAAATCGCCAAGCACGATTTTTATATCGCGTCAGGGGCAGCGCTCATATGTTCTCTCCAAACGCTAATAGAAGAGATCCTTGGACGCCTCGTTCTTTTCTTACGTCGGAGCATGGGCGCAGTCCCATCACAAATCCAACACCGAATTTGCGCTCGTTTTCGTGACAACTCTAGCAGATGGCGGTGATGCCAGCCGGGCAGAGGCACCTTCCCATTAAGGGTCCGGATATTCCAGTTGCATACCCTCAAATCATATTCCTTTATATGTTTGTCGTGGTCGTCATCATCCGAGGCCTTTTCTTATTTTTCATTGGGCGTGGTTTTAACGTGGCGGGACCCAAACCAAGCGCAAGCGAAGTTTTACACCTTCTCACTCCCAAACGGTTGTTTGGTCGCTACCCAGAGGATACGTGGATATAAATATCCGGACGTTGTGAGCTGCGACACAAGAATCACTTCTGGCCACTCCCAGGTGAATGGCAGTCAAAGGCTTTCCCCCTTACGTGGACTTCTGCGCACGGAACCATCCTCCGTGGTGGTCAAAAAAAGCAAAGTCGGAATTTTAAAGCTCTCACCGCTAGGATTGTTCTATACCGAAAAAATTATTCAGCATTAAAATTCCGACTTTACCTTTCGCATGTGTTTTTTGGGCCACCCTAATGTACATGCACATATGTATGTGAATAAATAGCAAAGTTCGTTTGTTCCTAATCGCGAAACTGCAGAAGTTCCTCGAAGATTGCTTTGAATTTTACAAGACTTTACAAAGCTTGCTAATACAATTGATCTCTGTTTTACAAATTAAGTTGTAGCTTGCTGATTCGCATCTAAACTTCTGGTGCGCTGTAGCAGCGCCCATATATACTTGCGCTCGAATTTATGGCAGCTCATCAACGTTCTGCCATCATTCTCTCATTCTCTCGCTGTTGCCACATTCCTGCACTTGACGTTTCTTGATGTCGAAACTTCTATGTCATTCGTCGAACATTCTGTCATTTTGTCGTTGCTCGCTTCGCGGTGACGCAGTATAAGCCAGATTATATATGGTGAATACAGAATATCTTCATAGCCAAACATATCGATGTGAGTAGGTACCTATACTTTGGAGCCGATATTGGTCATGTATCGATACCTTTCTTTCGATACTACTTCCAAGTAAAAGTATCGATACCTGTATGGTATCGTTTCATCCCGTTCTCTTGGTAGCAACCAGACGCCCGTTTGAAAGCGAGCTGAAGCTAAGAAGAAAACCTTGGGTGTGTTGTGTTTGCGCCCGCTATGAAAAACTCCTCCCGATGAAAAGTAAGCGTTTTACTGTTGACGGTTATAAGTTTGAAAAGTTAGATGATTGCGTTTATTAAAGAGCCAGCATTAACACCAACGCAATTATGCTTCAAATGGAACGGAGAATCGTTCTTGCCAACAACTTGGACAATGAAAATATCTGATGACGCGCCTCTTGGAGTTTTCGACAGAAAAATTATGCGGAAGATATGCGGGCCATTGCGCGTTGGCCTTACAACAACATAAATATAGTGCTGCTGGTTCAAATACAGCGTCTACGCTAGCTTGATCATGTCGTGTGGATAAACAGAACGCCCCAGTTCTGAAAATATTCAACGTGGGTCGCGATGCTGGTAACAGAGGAGAAGAACTTGACCTCTTTTGGCATTTCCAATTGGCACCAGTTGGCACGGAAGAGAAACGACAAAATCGCTTAGGTGGTTACAGCGCCAATCAAGAAGAAGAAGTTATCGATGAATACATACATACATACGTTATCAACAGGTGTTAAAAAATCAAAAAACTGAATTTCTCTTTTAGACTTTTACCCAGCATTTTTCAACTTCCGACCAGTGTCCGTCACGTATGTAAAGTCTGTTTCTTCCGAAATCAGACTTCTTTAATTGTCCAAATGCAAGCACCCACCACATCATCTTGCTCATCATATGTAGATGTACATATCTACATAGAGTGATGTAGATAAGTTTTGAGTAGGTAGTAGGCGCGTTTAATTAACAACAAAGTGTGCCAAACGTAACCTTTTATTATAAAACCATCTATAAATAATGGGTGAGTTAAAAATTTTAAATTATTGCCACAAATTGAAATGACTGTATTAAAAAGTGTTAAAAGTGAATAAAAATATACAAATACTTACGTGAATATGTATGTATGTGTGTTCATTAATAAAAAATATATGCAGCTCTCACTGGCGCCGCTGAAAAACCCACGCACTAAGGTTTAAAAACAAGATCAAATATATAGTTTGGCGCTTTTTGGTGTGTTAATCAATAGACCAGCTGGCGATTAAATGCTTTATTTACTTAGTTGCGTATATTTGGTCCCGAAGTGCATTACATCACTTGTACAAAAATACACAACACACTAATTTTTTTTCTAAAACCGTTCACGATATTTTATTGAACTGTTGTTGTTTTTGCAAAATTTGCTATACAACCAGCGACTTTTTTAGTACGACTGCCAAAGTGGCGGAACTGGAACTTGGCCACTGGTCTTCTAGCCAATAACAGCCTACTCTACTTTTTTGGTTTTGTGGTTTACTCAAAAGCTTTATGGCTTAGTTAAATTTTTCTTTTTCTGCTGCAGCATGTAGCCGGTGGAAGCCCCAACGACCCACGCATCTTTGCTTTTGAATCAATGGCAATCGCCAAAATAAAAACAAAGATAAGTGTAGGTAATAAGTTTATCAAAAAACCGCAAACTCTGCTGAAACTTTTTAGTTTTTCGTGGAAAAACCGCAAATGACGGTCGCTTTGCGCTGGTGGAGCTGGTTTCGTGCCGCCGATTTCTGGTAGAGTCGCTGTCGCTGGTCGAAAGCAACTTCCCTGCCTGCCTGCCTGCCCCGCTGGGTGGGTGATTTCGCTGGCGAAAATTTGCATAACTTATTGAAATAAATGTTGGGCGTGCACAGCAGCCGCTGCAACAACTACAATAATAGTTGCAGACCTTTTGCATTCAGCTTCAACATACAACAACATATACGATTGCAATAAAACAAGTACAAAAACTGTGACAGCGAGAAACTTGTATCGAATTTGTTGATTTCATTCATAAATTTGTAAATTTTCTGCTGCCGCCTGATTTTAGTAGCTGTTGCTTTTGTTGATTTTGATTTTTGTATTTATGAATGCAATGTCTTGTTGTTAATATGCGTGCGTATGTGCATATATGAATGTATGTATGTATATGCATTAATGCACCTTTTTCACTGTAGGGTATGTGTATTTGAAGCGTGCTATACCTTTGCTTAATGCATTCATTCATAAAAATCTTCGACCGGAGATTGCTAAGGCCAACAACAGAGCTGCAGCATCAATATTTAGTTGTTGATGGAGCCGTGGCGGCTCATGCTTAAAAAAAGTGAATTTATTTTTGCTCAACTTTTTTTTTGCTCATTTACTTTTTGACTGTTCGTTGCTTTTGTCATGCCTGATTTTTGAGAGGTTGTTATTGTTGTCTTCCGACACCTACTGCTTTTTGCGCTCACTTGATTGCATTCACCAGCAAAAACAAGCGTCTAAAGCGATTTGTGATCATGGCGGCTCGACACAACGCCATAAACATACAGACCCGCGCAAAGTCGTAGAGCCTGTGCAGACGCGTGCCACATCGCATGTATCGTTGTTGTTTTAATTCATTCGGCTGTTGCCTTAGTTGCTTACATTTTATGTTGGCGTTGCTGTCGTGTTTCTAGGTTGTTTCCAATGTCTGTTTTTTTGTCTTCAAAAATTATTTACAAATATACATACATACAAATGTATGTATGTACATTAGGGTGCCCATCGAATTTACTTTTTTTTCATTTCCTTCTATTTTATGAGAAAGATTATTGCTTATTTTTATAGATTATTCGGAAGTCATTTAAAGGTCGCGGCTTGTAATTTTAGGTAAGACAGTACGGTTTTGTAGATTTATCAGATTTTGAATAACTAGTTTTCATTCAATTTTAAAGAACGAACATTCTGTGAAGAGAGGATTTATAGTAATCTATCGTCAGACTTGGCTTGTTGGGAGTTTTCATCGGGCAAATAAAAACCAACCAAACATTTTTTCTTAATATTTTAAGTTTTGACCATCACTGATTTCCCCAATTTTAAAATATGTAGTACGTTCTAAAATTAAATCTATTTTAAAATAAACTGATAGCTCATTTGTTGCAATCGAATAAAAATTGTCGAGGTTTGGCAATCTTTCTTAAATACGCCTAGAATTTTTACTGTGTATGTACCGGACTATCAGTTTTTTTTTGAGCAGTGTGACTAACGAATTCATCTAAATTTATTCAAAATTGATATATACAATCACTCTTTAGCAACAAAGTGGTTTTTCAAGAAATTGTAGGTAAATGGGGTTGGAGCCGCCCACTTATATAATATACGCGTATCTCAAAAACTACTTGACCGAACTCGACCAAATTTTATAAACCTAGGGCTCCACCAACGTAACGGTGATATCAAAAAACATAAAGCTAGCTATATTTTAGGGAGATTAGGTTTTGTCCGATTTCAAGACAGCAGGCTAAGCACAATCGGTGTACCAAATTTGGTCGATATCGGTCAAGTGGTTTTGAGATACGCGTATATTATATAAGTGGGCTGTGCCACCCCCATTTTCCTAAAATTTCTTGAAAAACCATTTTTTTGCAAAAAAGCGATTTTATATATCAATTCTGAAAAAATATACGTATAATTGCTCAGTTATACGACTTAGTTAGGGCGATCTGGAGTGGCTATATAATCGAGTTATATATCAAACTAAGGTGCAAGTATATATATCGACCGCTGTGGTGTAGTGGTAAGCAGTGCGCACTTCCACTCCGCAGCACCCGTGTTCAAACCCTGGTCAAAGCAATATCGCAAAAAATATAGAAAAAGGGTTTTTTTTTAACAGCGGTCGTCCGTCGGCAGGCAATGGCAAACCTCCGAGTGTATTTCTGCCATGAAAAACAGCTTCTCATAAAAATACAATCGCCGTTCGGAGTCGGCGTAAAACCGCAAGTAGGAGGAGAAGCTCGGCCAAACACTAACATATGGGTAAGCGCGAATCTATTATTATTATTATTATATAGGTTATCCAAAAATTATCAGTTTTCAAATCGGTGAAGTAGGTGACAAAATATAAGCATTAAAACATTTACTTGACTCATTCTCAATGCTTCTATATATAATTGCTCAGTCATACGACTTAGTTAGGGCCATCTTAAACAGTTAAAGAGTCAGGTTATATATCAAATTAAAATGCAAGCTGCAGTTGCACAAAAGTAAAACGTGGCAGCAAAGTCGACAGTGAGCAGTGTAATCTATTGAAAAATATTACCCAATTTTCTGTGGAATTGTGATCTGGATTTGTTATTATTCATAGTTTTGAAATATATTTCACGGAAGCAAAAAATAACAAGTAAAAAAGTCTAAGTTCGGGCGGAGCCGAACATTAAATACCCGGCGCAAATATTAAATATATGTTTTTCACCTTTACGAAAGCTACCGCTACATGGTAAGTCAGGGTGTATCAATTTTGAGTAAATTAGCGTCTTTAAATTTCGAAATATTGACGTTTCAAGCATTTCTAAAATTTACCGTTATATGAAAAGCCGTAATTTTAGTCCGATTTCAATAATTTTGAAGATTTTGCTTTTATGTGGCAAGCACCATAACCATACCGAGTTTGGTACAAATTGGTAGAACGGTTACCGAAATACATATATGTGATCATAAGTGGGCGGTTCCACGCCCATTCTCCAAAATTTTATCATAAACGTATTTCCTGGTAAAGAATTGTTCCAGTCATCAATTTTGAATAAATTAGCTTTAATATGTACTGATTTATCGAAGATTTCGTATTTCTCCCAATTACCGTTATATTGGATGTGGGCGTGGTTATTGTCCAATTTTAAAAATTTTCAGCTATTTGGTATCCTGTACCAAGGCCAATAACTATGCCAAGTTTGGAAGAAATCGGTGCAGCGGTTGCCAAGATATACACATGTAACCATAAGTTGGCGTGGCTACGCCCATTTTTCAAAAATTTATAATATTCTTAATTTTTGTCCAAAAATTAATGTAAATATCAATTTTGAGTGAATAATCTTCAGTAGTTACTAAAATATCGCAGTTTTCGTATTTCTGAAAATTACCGTTATATGGGAGGTAGGCGTGGTTATTGTCCGATTTCGCCTATTTTCAATACCATNTCCTACGCCCGAAAGAAGTACACGTACCAAGTTTCGTTAAGATATCTTTATTTTTACTCGGGTTATCGTGTGTACAGACGGACGGACGGACGGACGGACGGACAGACAGTCACCGCTTAATCGATTTCTCTTTCCATCCTGATCATTTATGTATACATTTGTCTATATCTATCTGGATTCGTCTTGCCTGTTACAAACAACTGTTATGTGAAAACAAACTTATAATACCCTTGTGCACAAGTGCGCTCGGGTATAAAAAATAGCTGAGATCACTTTTTGTTGTAAACACCTACACTGAAAATAAAATATGCGTAAATATACCGAAAACTTTCGTACATTTTACGAAAGTTTTCGTCATTTCGAGCCACGAAAATTTTCGTTGATTGTACAAAACCGTTTTCGTACATACTACGAAAATATGAGATATCAGATCTTAGTACATTTTACGAACGTATTCGTACTATTTACGAACGAATTTCGTACTACTTACTAAAGAATTTCGTACTATTTCTTTATTTTTTTACGAAATTTTTGTAAAATGCACAAAATAGTTCGTATATTTAAAGAAATTATTTTCCTAAAAACTGCGGTTGTTTCGTAGAACTTCCGATTGCTTTCATTCACAACACTGTTAAAAACATACAACGAGTTATAACACAACACTTTTATTTTGCTTTTATTTCTAATTTTAAGCGTTTTTCTTTAACAAAATGTTTTGCAATGTTTTTATGGGGAGGTACTTGGCAGATTCGCAGCTTCTTCGATGTTTGTTTGCTTTCTCGACTATAAATTTCAGTGAAAAATCATACATGTACTTACTTAGAATTTCATTAAGTAGTGCGTCTGTTCCTGGCTTGGGCTTGCCGTTGATAGCTAACTGATGAAATTGCCTATTTATGAAGTCCCAAATTGCAGAGCAAGGCTCAGCGTGGGCGATGTTAAAAACATTGTATGCTTAAAAGCATTTATCCACAGCTTTAACATTTAATTTAATATTGTATTTTTATCCAGCAACAGCTTCTTAAAACTTTTAAAATTATATTATACGTCTCACAGTAGCCAACCAGTAGTTTCGCAATAACACGCAGTACATAAAAATATGATGGAATTTTAAACTGACGGTAATTTAGTATATTGTACGAAAATATTCGTCTGTTGTACGAATTAAAAAAAAAATGTTTCTGCATTAGTACTTTATACGAAAGTATTAAGTAAATTGTACGAATACAGAATTGTAGATTGCGTAAATTTTAAAACCATACGTAAATATTACGAATGCCTTCGTACAATATATAAAATTATTCGTACAGAAAGATTTCGTAAATTGTACTGAAAAAAGGCTTTACGAAAGTCCTTTCGTTATATTTACGAATGGTTCGTAAAATCTTGTTCCGTTGTGAAAAATGTGTTCGTATTATGAACGAAACTTTCGTACATTGCACAAAAACCAAGACTACGAAAGTTTTTCGTAGCACTTTCGCGAAATTTTATTGTCAGTGTAGGATATTACGGACAAATTTAAAGGACCCGGGATGACGGTAAAACTCAAAACTTTAAAAATTGTTTGGTGTGATTTTTTAAATGAACGATCCAAATAGGCCGGCGCCAATTTTAAGTGATTTTGGCATATCAGACTACGACCAGTAAAGCCCGTGGACGGATGTTGTGAAAGGTTGGACTGCACCCAAAAAATTACTGTTTTCTCAAGGCCCACTCTACGAAGATATGAGTAGAGTAATGCCCTTTAATAACTTAAAAATTATCTTGGGTTATCAGGTCTCTAGTAATACAAGAATCATTATTGTCTTTCACTGAAGTATATTCATGAATTTCACGCTTTATTTTTTACTTGTGTTTAAATACTTACATAGATAATATCTGCAAGTATTTCTTTAATGCATTCACCAGACTTTCGGGGGCTTATTACCAGTATTGACGAATTCCTTAGCCACACTGCTCAAAAAATCTGAAATTCCGGTACATGCACAATATATGTAAATTCAAGACCGTATTCGATTGCAAAAAATGAGCTATCAATTTATTTTTAAATAGATTTAATTTTATATATTTTGAAATAGTGGAAAGTAGTGATGTTCAAAACTTTAAAAATTAAGGAAAAATGTTTGGTTTTTATTTGCTCCTAGGTTTCAAACGGCAACCTTCCGCCATCTTATATTTTAGGTTTTTTGCGATTTGCAAACTTATTTATAGAGAACTGAATTTCCCACATTTGTCGTATAGAAGGTTAAAAAAAAAAACATTTTTATTGTAAATAATTAGCAAAAGCTGCGAAATATTTTACATTGTCACGGTTTTCGTAATTTTTCGACAATTTCTGTTGCAAATACGTAGCACATTGAAATTGCAAAGTTGTGGAGAATTACTATTTTGTACGACGCTTATTTAGATCACGACCGGGAACGTGCCAAACATAGCGATGTAAGGGAAGCGACGTGAAATTCACCTACATATTACGTCAACCCGTACAGTACGATGGCCAAAGTTTTATAGGACGGATTACAAAGATTAAGGTCTTAAAATGATCACATGGACGCCCCCATTGAAAACCGTGTGGCCTTTTGAAAAATTCAACTTGGCGTCTCAGATATGGTGTCTAAACTAACCGTAAATTAGATTCTGCTTTACAACTTTGTGCCACTGGAGAACCCAACACTAAACCAGAACCAGTAATTTTTAGCAAAAAAAAACCGACTCAAACTCTCATATAAAAAAAAAAAATATATATATATATATCCCATGATCCACTGATCAGATCTTAACCAGATGGGACCAGCTCTGAGACACTACCTTTCCGATGCAAAAAGAATTATCGAAATCGGTTGACGTAGTCCAAAGTTATGGTAACATACATAAAAAATAAAAAAAAAATAAAAAATAAATATTCCGATGAACTGATAAAAAAAAAGTAACAGCAGATTCTTATGTTTCTTAAAAGCGAATATGCCGGCCAAAATATTAAAGTAGATCGCTTGAAACGTTTTCCTCTGGGATTATTGGGGCCGCTTATTATGAATCTGAGGTCAGGTTGGAAAAATTCAAAATGGCGGATCCAATATGGCGGATCCAGTCTGACCTCAGATTCTTTATCACCAACCCCAAACACCCCCCGCGGAAAATATTTCAAATGAATCGGATCGACTTTAATTTTTTTGCCATCATTTTGGGTCCGCCATTTTGAATTTTTCCAACCTGACCTCAGATTCGTAAAAATCGGCCCAAGAACCGCACAGGAAAATTATTCATACATTTTCCTTTTTAGTGTTGGGTTCCGCGGTAGCACAAAATTTGTAAAGGAAAATTTAGTTTGCGGTGAGTTTAGATGCCATATTTGAGACACCAAGTGTATTTTTTGAAAAACCACACTCTTTTCAATGAGGGACATCTATATGATCATTTTAAGACCTTAATCTTTGTAATCCGTTCTATAAAATTTTGGCCATCGTACTGTACCGGTTGACGTGATGTTGAAATTAATTGTATGCCGCTTCCCTTACATCGCTATGTTTGGCATGTTCCCGATCGTTATCTAAGCGTCGTACAAAAAAAAATTTTCTATCAAAAGTTGTGGAGAATGAAGTTCTCTGCAACTTTGCAATTTAAATATGCTACAAACGTACTTTCAACAGATATTGTCGAAAACTGGAGAAAACCGTTATAATGTAAAATTTTATCGCAGTTTTAATACGATATGTCGTACAAATGCTTGCAAAGGGTTAATAAAAGCACAAGTTAAAAAGAGCCCCCTTTAGACCCCTCATTCGTCAGGGGTTAAAATACTTTTTTTTACAAAATATGTGGAAGATCATATATATAATCAATAAAAAGTCAGATTCTTTTTAATCATCGATTTTTGAGTGGTTTGCAGCCCCGATTTAAATTAATTAAAGCAGTTAAGTGATAACCGTATGAATTTTAAAATATTTATAAACAAATAAGTATCTACATATCGCTCATTTTCTGTATGAGTGTCGTAATACAAAATATCAGAAACTCGAGAAATCTGGCTTTAAAGTTTAAAATTAAGATACATTTTCTTGTAACGAGCTATTGTTAATCGATGCAAATATGAATTTTTTACATAACATAGACTAAAAATTATTTTATTATTACACTCTTGCAGCAAATGAACGATATTTTGAAATGCACAAATATGAACATATCTGATTATGTACACATCTTTGAATGTGTTTATGTTTGAATTTGTTTAGAAAGTCGCCACTGTGACTCGTACGTTTTAAAGATACATACTTAAAACAGAATTATTACATAGATTCATACATACAAATGTATGTTTGTATAGCTTACATTTGTAAATATGTGTATCGGAAAGTATTTACTTAGCAAACCACTCAACCGCCTACATTACTTTTTCAAACAACCAATGAAATGATGAGGAAAAGTGACGGACAACACATACATATATCAAAATACAAGCAATGAAAATGGAAGTAAACGCACTGGTATGTACATACATACATACATACATACAACATTGAATGTGCATTTGATTGTACAATAATTTGTACCAACTCATACCGTTTTTATTATTTTAGAAAAAAATACAATACATAACTACATTAGGGTGCCCATCGAAAATGCTCCTTTTTTTGGAATTTCAAGACCCTACCGCATAATTTTAATCGTTTTTATGAGAAATGTTATTGCCTATTTTTATAAATGTTTTAAAGGTCATTTAGAGGTCGCGACTTGACATTTTAGGTCAGAAAATACGGTTTTGCATATTTATGAGGTTTTGAATGACTATTTTTGATTCGATTTCCAAGATCGAATATGATCTGATCAGAGGTTATATAGGCTTTTAAAATGGTGTATAATAATCTATTTTCGGACTTGGCTTGTTGGGATTTTTTATCGGGTAAAATTAAAACAACCCATATTTCTTTTAATTTTTTAAATTTTGACCATCGATAGTTTCCACAATTTCAAAATATGTAGTACTTTCTAAAATTAAATCAATTTTTAATTGAACTGATAGCTCATTTATTACAATCGCATAGAAAATTTTGAAGTTAGGCGAGTATTCTTAAATACGACCTTCAATTTATATTGTGTACTAGTAGACCCGGTGAACTTCGTCGCACCCAAAATAAATTTTTTTTATTGAAACATTGTAGTCCTCTATACCATTTTCGGTATAGGCAGTATGAAATATTCGATGTGTATGGGAAGTGCCAAGCCTCCTTTTCCGACAACCACAATTTATCTCCACATATTCATATATCTCCACACCATGTTCGAGACCTCTTCCATGAACATTCTCCGGGATATGCAATATGAAAAATTCGCTTTGTATGGGGGCGCCACGCCCCCTGCACCTAGCGATATGAAATATACTTTACATCCGATTCTCATACCTACCATATATCCACAAAAAATTTCATAAAGATCGGTCTAGCCGTTTAGGAGGAGTTCGACCACTAACACCGTGACACGAAATTTTTATGTATTAGATATACCGGACTTTCCGATTTTTAAGCAGTGTGGCTAAGGATTTCATCGATAATTATTCCAAATTGATACATAAATACAATCGCTCTTTACCAAAAAATTGGGTTTTCCCAAAAATTTTTGAAAAATGGGAGTGGCACCGCTCATTTATATCATATATGTATATCTCAAAAACTACTTGACAGATCTCAACAAAATTTGGTATACATATTGTGCTTAGCTTCCTTAAGTTCCGTCTTAAATATTTTTGAAATCGGACAATACCTACTTCCCCTAAAACATAGCTAGCTTTGACTTTTTGAAATTAGCATTACGTTGGTGGAGCCCGTGGTTTTTGTCTGATTTCAAAAGTTCTCAATATGGCGCTTCAAATGGCTAAAAGCAATCTGTATACAAATTAGTGGGCGGTTCCACTCCCATTTTCCCAAAAAAAAATTTGGAAAAACCAATTTTGTGCTAAAGAGCGATTGCATATATCTATAAATTTCGAACAAATATTGACGAATTCCTTAGCCACACTGCTCAAAAAATCCGAAAGTCCGGTACATAAAGAATATAAATTCAGGGCCGTATTTAAGGAAAGTCGCACAACTTCGACAATTGTTATGCGATTGCAATAAATGAGCTACCAGTTTATTTAGAAATAGATTTAGTTTTAGATAGTAGTACATATTTTGAAATCGTGGAAATTATCGATGGTCAAAATTTAAAAAATTAAGAGAAATATGGGTTTTTTAATTTACTCGATAAAAAATCCCAACAAGCCAAGTCCGACAATAAATTATTATATTATTACATATATACGAAAATAGACAAAATTATTTCTCATAAAAACGAATAAAATTAGGGGGCAGGGTCTTGAAATTTCCAAAAAAAAAGCATTTTCGATGGGCACCCTAACTTACATATATGTATGTATGTATGTATATCTCTGGGTCAATAGACAACAAGTGGCCTTCTGCATACTATTTGAGCTGTACGCGCCCTGCAGGAAATGGGGCTAGTTTGTAGCTATCTTTTAAGTACCCAGCAGTCGGGTAGATGTAACTTTCTAATTGGTTTTTTCTTCGTCTATGAAGTGCAGCAAAAATGTGTATTCAAAGTAATTTTTGTATGAGGATATTTAAATAGAAAATTGTTGATAGAAAACAAACTTCCATTTACGCCTGCATGACTTTGCAACTCACTTAAAGTTAGTTTTGTCATAGCGAATTAAAAGTGAAGCGTGTATGGAAATGCCGCAAAAACATAGTTATTTCTACCAAATGATAATTTTTTACTGCAGGGCATGTACATATGTATAGGTACACAAGTATTCGTATTTACCTCTTCTTTACCACTAAAACAATAAAGCATCTGGCGGGTAACTTTTTGAAAAGCGCAACCGCCATGAAAACCAGCAGAAATCTTAATAAGCAGCTAGCGAATAGACAACCGCCAACTGGAGAGCGGTTCCATTCAGTAATTCTAAAAATGGTAAAAAGTGTGTGGGCCCACCGAACGAACGCCTCCTTACCTGTTGCCATCACACAAAAGCGTAATGAAAAGGCAAAAATAAGCTTGGTAACTGAGGCCGTAAACTACAACAAAAAGTAGTGTAATAATAAAATACAGCTTTAAAGATAGAAAAAACTATTATACAAACATGCATATGTATTTATGTATTAAGTATTCACGTAGCATGGAAGCGGCACACTTCACGGCGCACACCGCTCATCAGAGACTCAAAGGCAGAAGACGAAATTTCAAAAGCCAAATCATTTGTTGCCATATTTAGTATGAAATCTTATGATTTCTATGTCATATGCAGCCCACAAAGTTTCAAGATCCCGAAAAGCTGTTGAGCGCCAAAGATTGAAAAAAAGTCTTAAGTAAAATATGGCCTCTACGATTAAAGGCCTGTCTTGACGCAAAAGGCGAAGTGGCCTAAAGTGACGCTAAACTGAATCGTGCCTGACATTTCATCTCATTTCATTGCAATATACATATTTACAGAAATACATTCATGTCATTTCGTCCCTCTACGTCGCGACGCAGGTTTTGACATTTCGTCATGTTGTCGTGTCCGCGTTTTTGTTGCTGTAATATTTAGTGTTGCCTTCTAATGAAACAATTGTTCCTCACTGAGCTAGTGTGGGTATGCAGTGCTTGGCTTGTTTATCGCTTTTCAATGTTTTTGCTAAGATGGCTGTTGATTGCTGGTAATGCCATTTTGCTACTGTCAAAACAATGATTTCCTGACAAAGTGGTTTACCGTTGCAGGTTGTTAACAAGTAAAATTGTTGCATGTGGTTGTGCTTTTCAGTTTTTTGTTTCATCATTTTGAACTAAAATTTCATGGCTTATCTCAAAAGATCACGGTTGTTTTTTTTTAACTATTCCGCGTAAAAGGTTTCCAAAGCAGCTCTTTTTAGTGAACAAATAAAAGTTTACCTATCTTTCATCTTTACACATTCATGTTTCTGGCATGCGGGAGACAATATGCACTTGCCAATTTGTTTTACAAAAATTATTTAAAAAGCAGACGTGCCGGTTGCTCAGCAAACCGGTTAATGTATCAGCAGGGGGTCCACCGAAACCAGTAAATTTTGGAAAGAGGTCTACGGGAAAAAAAGTTGGGGAACCTCTGGTATGGACAATGCAAACATCCAAAAACCGGATCAAGTTCGGGCTACGATAGTATGTAAATTCAGTATTCCTCATTAATTGAACTCAAAAATTGCAAAATTGTTTTATCTTAATTATGAAAAAGCTCCGTAAAGTGCAAACCGAACGCTTCATTTTAATATCGACGTATTTGAACTGAATATTTCCATTATACACTACTTTTGAACACGTTTTCATTTGATTTCCAAATGTACATAAATACGTTTTTATTGGATTTTGTTATTTTTTCCCTCAGTATACTACACTTATACAACCTCTTCCCAGGGTGCTCGCAGACGACTCACAGGTTTATCGGGTGATCTCTTCATTCCTATGGGTTGTGACGGTGAACCAACTGTTGTGGCGCATGGAGACGGATGGATATGAGATGCATATGCCGACGATGTTGCGGTCTTTATGAGAACTCAGCTAAAACTAAGCTAGCCCTTTTTACCACTCGGTACAAAGTACTGGCTCTTACATGAATTTTAAACTCAGTGGCAAGTATCTTGGAGTAACTCAAACAACACAATGGAACACATCCAGATAGATACCAAAGCGATTTTCACATATAAAACGGCAATCAGTGTAGATATCGTGGGGCTACTCATGTAGGATCGTTCACTGGATCTACACGGCCATTGTTCATCCGATTTTGCTCTACGGAGCCCATGCCTGTTGGCTTATGCTTAGTAAGGCAAAAGCGCTCACAATTTCCAAGGATTCAAAGTAGTGCGGAGCCCTATGCTCTTCCCGAAGCTTCTAATACTATTCTACATCTGCTCCCATTTATCACAATTGCTCGTGAACTAGTCGTTAATGCAGGGGAACGATTTAATGGGGGCTGGCTTAGTTAAAACAGCGAAACCCGATAAACCTAACCGATCATGTTGTGATAGATTTTTTGCCGTGGTTAATCTCACGGATGACTAGTTATGTTTTTGGTCAGATTATTTTACTGAGAAACATAAAACTTACCAATTCTTTTTAATTATTATAAATCTATGGTTATAGTGTTGTGACCTACTTATATTTCTATACCTGAGTGGAAGATCGACCTATCCAACAGCCAATTCGAAAACGCCCTATGTGAGAAAACTTTTCAGATTTTTATTGAAAAACACCCTATCTCAGAATTTGGTTGAAGAACGTCCTATATCAGGATTGAGTCAAAAATGCCTTATCTTAGCTGAAAATACATTGAAAATGTGCTGGGATAGGGCATTTTTTAACTGGCTGCCAAGATAGGTCGATCTTCCACTCAGGTATAGAAATATAAGTAGGTCACAACACTATAACCATAGATTTATAATAATTAAAAAGAATTGGTAAGTTTTATGTTTCTCAGTAAAATAATCTGACCAAAAACATAACTAGTCATCCGTGAGATTAACCACGGCAAAAAATCTCCTGATAGTACGATCGATAGTGTGCGATAGTTTCCTTTTTAATTATAAATTTACTTCCTCGCATAATTTACTTCCTTTGCATAATATATGTATAATTTACCGTATTGGCAAGTCTAATTTCATATAATGGAAGGTTTCACCCCCCGTTTTTATACAAATATGAAAAATAACTTAGAGATGTTATATATTTTTCGATGCAAGGTATTTAAACAGCTTAAAAATATGAAATTATAAAACTCATCTGCAAGCTAGGTGTAAAGATATAAATACCTCTAAGTGTACCTTAAAATGGTTCCAGGGATACGCCGCGTGAACATGTAACCTTCTGGCAGGTGCCACGGCGGGTTCTTAATATCTCCACTTCTTAGTTCTCTAGCTAAATGCCTCCAGAGGAATGTATCATGGGATTTTTACATTATATAGCAGATGCCAGCTCTCCCTTTTCCATTAACTGAAGTTTTGTCTGTCAGTACGGTACTGATCAAATAAATCTCCATAACAAATTTAAAATACTTCCAGAGATTATCTGTCCTTCCAGATATATGTATATATTAGTCTTAGTATGTATGGGAGGCTTCCTTTTCTAATAACTCACATTTTTTTGATGGGCAATGAATATATTTTATATTTACACATAACTCCGCACCAAGTTTCAGTATTCTGCCACAAACACTTCCAGGGATATGTGATAAGAAACAGTAAATTTTTACGGGAAGTGCCACGCCCCCTTTTCTTATAATCCTAATTTTCTTCCATGAGTATCGAACTGATTTTATATATCCCAATACCAACACCCAGTACTCTACCATAAACACCTCTCGAGATATAAAAAAGTAAATTTGTACGGGAGGTACCACATCCCCCATTTTTCTCCATGGGCATGGAATTAATTTTGTATGCATATCTCGGCGTCAAGTTCCAGTCCTCTGCAATAAACACCTCCAGAGATATGCAGCATAAAAAAATCAATTTTCATGGGAGTTGCCACGCCCCTTGTACAGTAACTAAAAAACTATTCTCGAGGAGTATGGGATTGATTTCACATACATACATACATACCACCATACCAAGCTTGAGTACTCTACCCCAAATATTTGAAGAGATATGCAATATGAAAGTTTCAGTTAGCATGGGAGGTTCCACGCCCATTTTCCAAAAAACGCCCATTTTACTCCGTGAGTATGAATTTGATTTCACATACATACATATCTCCATACCCAGTTCCAGTACTCTCGCACAAATAATTTCAGAGATATGTATGCATTATGAAAATTCCAAATTATATGAAAGGGGCCGCGCCGGTGGCTATGTCCTATTTGTTGAGCAGTTATTAAAGACGACTCTTTTCCTATATTTTGTAAGACTTTTCATAAGTAAAAATATTTTGTGAATATTACATTCTTAATATGAATTACATCACATTTTTTGTTTAATTGTATTTTTGAAACAAACAAAGTTATTTTTCCTCCTGTCAGTAAACTGTTTTTGTTACAAATAGTATAAATAAGCAATGGGAAATAAGGCAAAATTTGTTTTATTTCCAAACTTTATTGGAATTAAAGCAAAACTCATATTTTGGTATTATTTCCCATTTAAAAATGAAATAAAGCAAATTTTACGTTATTGCCGTTTGTGTTATTTCGTGTTGCACGCTGTGTTTCCAGTTTCACTGAAAAGGAATAATAAACCCGCGCTGGCTTCGTAGTGTAGTATGAACTATGATAAACGCATTTTGGCAGCAGTGTGAGCTATAAAATACTCTACTTATCAAAACCTATATTCAATTCGCAAAAACTATTTACTACCTTCTAAAATAAAAGTGGGTCTGCAGATATAGCGACGCTATCCAATTTATTTTTTATTTAATAACCGGCCTATAGCCCAAAATCAACCTAAAAATATTAAATAAAAATTGGAACGTTAATATCCGTTTTCAATGCCCCCAATATTTATCAAGGGTTTTAAAGCAGTCCTTATGACGGTTGAATTTGGACAAAATATTTCGATGCAATTGATAGAACTGATAAATTTGTTTGTATGAGATTCTTTAAGAGAAGCAGCCATTTTTACTCCAAGCGGTATGTATATATGTGTGTATATCTAAAGTTATTTTTATATTCCTCTCATTGTTTATTAGCATGCATACACTGTGTGTAAATGCAGCCTGCTGCTGTCCATCTCGAACCCGCCGAGGCCATAAATCAAGTCTCGTCTCGAATCGCCACCGAACGTTCCGGTGGTTAAAGAGAGCATTTCGCTTCATTTCATTTCAGCGACTCAAATCAAACATTTCAATAACTTGCCAAGTGCGAAGAAAAAAGTAAAATCGGCATATCTGATTAGATATGTATATAGCACATATATATGTATGAACCATAGATGAATAGGAGAAAACGTTGAAAGACACGACTGAGCGATGACCAAAAAACTTGGCATCATTTTTCCGTGTACTAAATTATGTCCCCAAAGTGTTTTCGTTTACCCCCCTCATTAAATGAGTGAAAATACGCATAAATATCCCAACGAAATTTCATTAGAAATGGAATCTTAAAATGTTGCCTCCGTAAATGTGTATCTGTAAGTACCCTGTGGGGAAAATCTCTAGTTCTGAACTGGTGCGCTTCTAGTACATTTAGACCCAGTACTGGTTCGCGATAAATCTCTTTTGCATGCAAGCAACTGGCGAATTTAACATGGCGATGTCCTAGGAAGTGTCAATTGCCCCCCGCTGCACCCCTTTTTCGATAGTTCCAAACTTGTCCCAAATTCTATAGTTCCAAACCAGTTCTAAAATCGACAGACGATGGATAAAAGTATCATGATTTTTCAATCTTTTTGGTTCTTCCGTGTGTGCGATTTTAAGTTATTTTGGAAGAAATGCGTTTTCCATTTGAAACTAAATTTGTTTGAACGATTGTAAGAAATGTACTATTACATACCTTTGGCTGTAGCTGAGTTTGCAGAGGTGCTCGCTGTTATTTCTTAGATTCTAGACGGTCCCAAGATGTTGAAATGTTAACACAAATTTTGGTTTTGTATTACCAAGCTATGAAAAAGCATCTGCGAAGCACAGAATAGAAGCGTATTTGAACGAAAAAGCTGCCGAACACATATCTATGTAAAGTAAACAAGCCCCCCGCTGCATCCCTTATTCGATAGTTCCAAACTAGTTCTAAATTCGACAAATAAGATCTAGTTCGTTCTGCATCCCTTTTTCTATAGTTCCGAACCATTTCTAAATTCGTCACTTTAGATATAGATTTCTAGTGAAAAAAACAGGAAAAAATTAGTTTTTTAAAGTACTACTTTTCGCCGATTTTGGACTGGTGGGGATCTAGTTCCTATCGGACTAGTTCCTTTTCAGCGACAAAGACCTAATTCGGAACTAGAAATTTTATTCACTAGTCCGCGATTTCCCTGCAGGGTAGGTTTAGGTATACATACATATATGTATATGTATGAAAAAATTAAATACTACACCACTTTAAAAAATCCCGAGGTTTGTGTAGAATTTTTAGCGACGTTTTTCAGAGAATCATTTTAATTGAATATTCATTTTGCATACCAAATTTGTTTATATATGTACAGTGACCATATTTTCGGCAGCCTAATACGGGACAAAAAATAATTTTGCCTTTTTTCCACAAAAGCTAGAGGATTTTAAAACTTTATCCAATGTTCCCAGAATTAATTTTTCGATACAATCTTTTGTGAAAGCAGCACATAGAATATTTCTCAAAATGTATAACATTTATTATTAATAATTTTTCTTATCTTTAAATTTTATTTAAAGTAACCACGTGTGTTGACTCCTGTTCGCTTTTATGTACGATTACTAGGTAAGAACAACAAAATTAAAAAAAAATATGGTTTTGGGAAAATCGAGTTTTTAGATTTTCTGTCATTTTTTTAATTTTCAAAGTTTTTAAAATTTCCAAATTTGTTAGCAAAGAGCATGAAAAATATTACTGCATTCAAAAAACAGAATGTACACATGAATTATATATGGCACTACATTGCCCAAAATACTGAGTTTTCTTATTTTCAGAAAAAAACTTCTTACGACTTTCGAGGCTTTTTAGCGGGCATCAAACCTATTGGAAAAAGTACTCTATTTTATCTAGTAACAACAACCAATATTTCAAAAGATTAAAAATGATGTTTTTGAGAAAGTTGTGTCTTTTGATTTTTCCATTATGTTTTTTTTTGTTAATTTAAAAAATGTTTCAATTTCAAGTATGCAAATTTAGAGCATCAAAAACACGTCTACAATCAAAAACCGATTTAAAGAATATTGATTAAAAAAAAACTAAAAAGATTAAAAAAATTGTCTGCCGTTTTTCTCTAAAACCACACTTTTCCCTAAAATTTTCAGATGCTCGTAACTCAGCGATTTTTTTGCAAAGCAAAAAAATTCGTGTCTCTTTATTTGTCTTAAAAATATAAAAATCATATTAAACTTCATGATGCAATAATACAAGGTGTTGGATTTTAGCAGCTTCTCGCTCTAATTCTGCCATAATGACTGCCTTAGGTGAAACAATGTCACTTCTTTAACAATTCTTTGCCTAATAATGTAGTTGAATGTTTTTTATTGTTTCTCGGTATACACATTTTGTTTTCTTAAAAAAGTATTATATCTTATTTTATTTCATTTCATTGCGAATATACTATAAAAAAGCTAATTTTCTTTAGAAGAAAATATGAAATTTTATATTTTTCCCCAAAATGGGGATTACTTTCTTCCCGTTTTTCTTCTTATTCCACTGAGCTAAGCAGCATCAAATCGAGCTTCCACAACGCCCAACACATTGTTTTATTGCACTATGATTAAACTTGATTTCGAATTTTGAACCCATTCACCCTGCATGAATTGAAATAGAATCAGCCCCTATTAAATATGCTTTGCGCCATACAGAATATTTAATGTCAAATGCGTTGAAAAAAAACCTTTGAAAAGCTAAATACTAGTGAAATTTCATTCAAAAATTTAACAACAATCATTAACGTCGAATTTCGGTTCACACTCACAAACACCCACTTTTTATACGCAAAATTATAGCTTTAGAAACCATCTACATACATACTTATTTATGTGCTCCTCGTTTCGAATCACAAGCGTCCAGATTTAAAAATAAATATCAATCATAAAAATCATAGGCATGCCATTTTTATGAGCTATTAAGGCGCGAAAATATCGAATACGGTACAAATATGGGACATCAAAAGAAATACAGAACATTTGGCGTCCCGTATGAAATAAATAACTTACCAGGACAATTGACGAAAAAAGAGGACTGCCCCGTATAATACAGGACGGATGGTCACCGTACATACATATATGTAAGTTACAACATTAAAAAAATAGAAAAGCCTGCCTCCCCCTCAGCGGATTTTGGATCAACCCATGGAGTTCTCAGTTATTTTGAATTTGTACATTCTTACATATATACTTGAGTGACTGACTCGATTTTTACAAACCGGTTTCCACATTGTTTTTTTGGAAATCTGTTCTTTTTGGACATTTTTTGAAATCTCGAAATTTCGAATATCAAATAAACCGGATCTTTTGACCGGTTTTTTTCATTTCATCCAAATCTGAATTAAACTTTTATGTATGTCGAAGTTTTGCAGTTCAAGCCCCTAAATAGTTTCAAAATTATATACTAGGTTATTTGGGGATGAACATATTTCGTATTTGATTACAATAAACGAATGCTTGGCACTTAAAAGCTTTCTACGTGTTTGGCAGAGATTCTCTTGGCATTCGTGTTCTCCTTTTTTATGGCAGGAGTACACTCGGCGGTTTGGCATTGTCTGCCGAGGGCGACAGCTGCTTGAAAAAACTTCTGTTGATGTGGTTGGAACTCAAAACTGAAAGAAGTCAGAAAAAATGCAATAAAGTATTGGAAAAAGGACCAACCGTGAATTTTTCACTGATTTTTATTTAACTTAATTTTGACATAAAAAACTTTGTATTTTGCTTTGCTCTTTTCTAACTAAAAGCTATCTTTGCTATTAATAGTTTTTTTGGTCATGACTTCATACCAAGATAAGCATTTTCGGTATATATAAAAACTATGTAAAATAAAACCAGTTTATCTGGTTTTTTCTTAATTTCAAAATCGACAACCGTTTTTTTTTTTCAAATTGCAACTTTTCGAATAACTCGAAAGCCAGTTTTAGAAGTGCGAGTATAAATGCTAGCAACCTTTTTTCGCAATTTGGCAAACTCCAAATTTATTTTAGACCCACGGTTTCTCCGGCAAATTTGCTTTGAATTACACGTATAATCCTTCAGTGCTATACGCACATAGTAGAAATAATCTCCCATACAAATTGGCCCGCACTAATGTACATACGTGCTAGGGCTTTTAATCCCGGGATCCAGAATCCCGGCATTCTGGGATCCCGGACAATTATCCATGTCCCGAAATCCCAGGATCACAGCTCCGGGATCGCGAGATTATTACTGATTAATTTAAAGAATGAAAGAGATGTTGAAAACGAAAAAAAGAATTCATTTGACTTGCAACACGAAAAATACAGGACACCAAAATTTGGATTCAAAGTGAACTTGAGCCATTTGCACTTCGAAGTGAATTTTAGGACCTGCCTAAATAACTGTACATGTTTCAATAGTTTGGGATACCGGGATTAGAATTTTTACATCCCGATATTTCGGGATTGTAAAAATGCTTCGGGATTGAATGCCCTAATACGTACCTATTTATTAATTCGCCCGGCGGGCTGCTAAAAGATCAGCAATCTCTGCGCGACAATAAACGCGGCAGGCAGACGTCGACGAAATTTTCAAAACGATTCACACATTTGTTGCTTTCAATGAACGACACACATATGGATGTGTGTAAATAATTAGATCTTAACTTTAAGTTGTTTTTTCTCATCTTCGGATGCTAATTTGGTGTCTAAGGAGTAAGGTACAGAGTTCTAAATTGAATTGGTATAACTATGTCACGCAGATGTGAAGCGCACTTGGGCGACCATAAATTTTGGAAAATCGTGAAAATGGGCCAGCATGACGCCGAAATGGTGTATTCGATTTTATATTGTCTTCAAAAAGTTGTTCTGTGCTATTAAATTTAATATAAATTTTTTTGAAGACATCGAAATGTGCATATTCAAAACTGCACAGTGTTGTAAAATTTTCATTTAATTGTAGCAATATGCTGCTAAGACAAAAAATAGTTTTATATTGAAATCAGCCACCGTGAATGATGAACGGAGCAAATTACATAATTTAAAAATTTTAATTTGTAATATTTGTTTCTACACAAATAAAATAAACATATGTATGTATGTACAACAATAATAATGTATGTACGTACACACATATATAGCTGGCGAAAGTTTATAAAATTAAAGGGGATTTTGAATGGATTTTATGTCTCACACAATGTATGCCTCATACTAACCCTTGTGGTCAGCTGATTAAGTTAAGTGATATTTTGACCAGTTTTGGGATATTTTTCTTTTGTCTGTTTAATGTTTTTAATATTTTTTTCCATAAAAGTTTACCGCATTACATAACCAGCACCATATAAATGCTTATTTCAACCTTCATACAACATTTATAAAATTTAAACAAACTTTACAATTACTAAATTTAACCATTATACCATAAATTTTATACTTTTTATTAAGTTTTATAGCCCATTCAATTTTAGTAGGTGTAAGGTGCAAATTTCAAGACGCTAGAAAATCGCATTTTCTCCCAGACAAAGTATGCGCGACAATTACTCGAAAATTCCTTAATGTTTAATAAAAAGTTTGAAATTGTTGGGTGTAATTGTTAAAGTTTGTTTAAGGATTATAGTTTTTAAAGAAGTTTGAATATGTGGTGCTGGTTATGTTATGTGCTGTACTTTTACACAAAAGTTGTAAACATTAAGTAAACGAAAGAAAAATAACCTTAACTGGTCAAAATGTCACTTAACTTAATCAGCAGACCACAAGTGTGTATATAGTGCTTTAAATGTACAGGAAAATTAAAAAAAGTATATGTATTTAGTTGAAATAAATATTGAATTGCAATGATATTTTACATGTTTCATCTCGTGCCGAGGCGACCGCATTTTTTGGTTAAATTATTTAAAAAATTTGGTTACAAAGAACATAGAAAACTAAGACGNTTCATTTGACATGCAACACGAAAAATACAGGACACCAAAATTTGGATTCAAAGTGAACTTGAGCCATTTCCACCTGGAAGTGAATTTTAGGACCTGCCTAAATAACTGTACTTGTTTCAATAGTTTGGGATACCGGGATTAGAATTTTTACAACCCGAAATTTCGGGATTGTTAAAATGCTTCGGGATTGAATGCCCTAATACGTACCTATTTATTCTTTCGCCCGGCGGGCTGCTAAAAGATCAGCAGTCTCTGCGCGACAATAAACGCGGCAGGCAGACGTCGACGAAATTTTCAAAACGATTCACACATTTGTTGCTTTCAATGAACGACACACATATGTGTGTAAATAATTAGGTCTTAACTTTAAGTTGTTTTTTCTCATCTTCGGATGCTAATTTGGTGTCTAAGGAGTAAGGTACAGAGTTCTAAATTGAATTGGTATAACTATGTCACGCAGATGTGAAGCGCACTTGGGCGACCATAAATTTTGGAAAATCGAGAAAATGGGCCAGCATGACGCCGAAATGGTGTATTCGATTTTATATTGTCTTCAAAAAGTTGTTCTGTGCTATTAAATTGAATATAAATTTTTTTGAAAACATCGAAATGTGCATATTCAAAACTGCACAGTGTTGTAAAATTTTCATTTAATTGTAGCAATATGCTAAGAGAAAAAATAGTTTTATATTGAAATCAGCCACTGTGAATGATGAACGGAGCAAATTACATAATTTAAAAATTTTAATTTGTTTTATTCGTTTCTACACAAATAAAATAAACATATGTATGTATGTACAACAATAATAATGTATGTACATACATACATATATAGCTGGCGAAAGTTTATAAAATTAAAGGGGATTTTGAATGGATTTTATGTCTCACACAATGTATGCCTCATACTAACCCTTGTGGTCAGCTGATTAAGTTAAGTGATATTTTGACCAGTTTTGGGATATTTTTCTTTTGTCTGTTTAATGTTTTTAATTTTTTTTTCCATAAAAGTTTACCGCATTACATAACCAGCACCATATAAATGCTTATTTCAACCTTCATACAACATTTATAAAATTTAAACAAACTTTACAATTACTAACATTAACCATTATACCATAAATTTTATACTTTTTATTAAGTTTTATAGCCCATTCAATTATAGTAGGTGTAAGGTGCAAATTTCAAGACGCTAGAAAATCGCATTGATTTTTAATAATTTTCTTTTTTCTGAATGTGTTGGGCATTTTCTCCCATACAAAGTATGCGCGACAATTACTCGAAAATTCCTTAAAGTTTAATAAAAAGTTTGAAATTGTTGGGTGTAATTGTTAAAGTTTGTTTAAGGATTATAGTTTTTAAAAAAGTTTGAAATATGGATTCATGTGGTGCTGGTTATGCTATGTGCTGTACTTTTACACAAAAGTTGTAAACATTAAGTAAACGAAAGAAAAATAACTTTAACTGGTCAAAATGTCACTTAACTTAATCAGCAGACCACAAGTGTGTATATAGTGCTTTAAATGTACAGGAAAGTTAAAAAAAGTATATGTATTTAGTTGAAATAAATATTGAATTGCAATGATATTTTACATGTTTCATCTCGTGCCGAGGCGACCGCATTTTTTCGTTAAATTATTTAAAAAATTTGGTTACAAAGAACATAGAAAACTAAGACGGTACATATATAGTATTTAGTAGACTACGTTCCAATAAAAAGCAGCTACGTACTCAGCACTCGCGGTGGGCTTCCTTCAACAACCACGATTCGTTGGAACCTAATCTACTACCAAATATGCATTTTCTTAGTTTTCTATGTTCTTTGCTGGTGAAATAGAGCAATTCTGCGTTCAGATTCGAATTAAGCGACCCTAAAATTTAGGGCCTAAAGCCATTAGAAATTGCTTGATTTTTATCAGATTAAATTTTCCGGTCAAACTGTGTAATCAGTTATGTATTCGGCCCAAAAATAAAAATAAAAATTAGCCAAATGGATCCTTTTACATCACAAAAACCAAAATGGATAGGATATTGAAAAAATTGCGCCACCATCTAGTGTTACAGGAATTTAGGCCAAGTACTACACGTTTAACCTAACATAGTTGTAGAAATTTATTTGCACGCGAAGTGTGAGGTGTTTCCCATCTATGTACAAAGTAAGGTCAGAATTTTAATGCTCTCAACCCCTAGCATTATTCCATATTGAAAAATAATATACCGCCTTATTTAAAACAACAAAGAGATATTTATTTAGAGGCCGCTCAAAGCGCACAAAGTGTTCAATTTAATTTGTAAGGAAAAAGCTTAACGGTATAAAATCCTTGAAAATCAATCAGCAACCTCTGTGTCTCTTCAGGAAACTTGAAAGAGCAATACCCAATTGGTTATTTACCCTTTTTTAATACTAATTATTTCTTAAGAGGTAATGAATAGAAAACCCAGTTATAGGAATGTGTATTTGGAATCTGTGTACTTAAACTGCGCATAGAGCGCATATTCTCTTAGAATCAGCGGTTAAGTGTAATCAGTTAGTCTGTTCCAGTATTTCAGCTTTTAGTTAGGAAGATATAACCGAAGAATGTGTCTTCATTGCCTAAATGAAGTCGGCATTAAAGTTAGTTGCTGCTTTTTGTCATAATTTTCAATCGAATATCAGCAACTAGCTTTATAATAGGCTTTATATTGACTATAAATATGCCCCAATGTATGTATCCGAACGACCTCTCAGTGAATCTGATGTCTCCTGGAACAGACTATGGAAAGAAATGAGAGTGGCATATCTCTTTGAAAATGTCACATAGCGAAAAATCAAAATTCACTAGACTTCGCTGTCATGCGCTGCGTCGGGCGATCGCTTATTTTCAAAACTCATTAAAAAGATTCGATATGTGACCATACTCATGTTATGCGCCGTTTATTCCAGCGCTTAATGGTCTGATTATGGCAACTTAACCTAACTTGTAGGCTATCACTTAAAAATTATTTTAAATGGATATCGCTTATAAATGAACAGCCGAAACTTAACGTAACTTAATGCCGCGTCAAAATCTGTTTCATTTTGATTTTCTAAGTTCTAGGTTCCGTTAAGTTAAGTTAAGTTAAGTTTCCATAATCAGGCTTTAAGAATCACGAATGAAAGTAAAAAAGTAGTGAGTATATACTTTGCAACATGAGTGGAAAATTCACCAATGCTTTATACGTATGTACCCAGCAAACATTTGGAGTCATAAGTGAATCTTTAAGGAGTCCTATTTCGAAGACTTTACGTTCATAATGACTTCATTTAAGAGTCCAAAATGAAGGTGTTTACCTTCTGCTGAAGGTTGACTTATATGAGCTTAAATGCATACATAAAATGAGCCTCAATGTGAGTCATATTGGACTCTTATTGGCCTCATATACGGCTCATTTTGGACTCTTTTTGAGGCTCTTAAATGGCTCTTATTGGCCTCATGGCTCAATGCATACTTTCGGAGTATTATTTTATGTTGTTCTGTGAGTGGCGTTATTTTTTTACTCTTATTGAACTTACATACATACCTCTGCGCATAAATGTACATGTACATATGTGTAGATTGCAACATTCACCTAAATTTTGCTACAGCTAAATTTTGTTTATTTTTTGCTTCCTAATTATTTTTCATATCTGTATAAGCAAGTTTAGATACATATGTATGTAGAAATTTCGAATCATTATTGTGCTTAGTTTGGCACAAAGTGCTGGCTCATAACTTGGATCATACATATATGACTCCGAAAAGATTCTTATAAGCGTAAAAAATTTCTTGTTTTTGAAGCTCATATTTCTAACCTACCTAGAACTCCTTTCGGACTCATATATTCCGAATGCTCAGAATATGTTTGCGGGGTACATACATCTCCAATACGTATGAATGGATTAGCACTGAATGAATGAGTGTTTGCCATTGAATTATTGCGGTGGCGGTCGCCAAAGCGGCTAAATGTAATTGAAGCTCATGCGCGCGCCCGCTCTCAACCGACCTCACGACACTCCAGTGCATGACTGTTAAATAAGTATGTATACCTATAAGCGAGGTTTCATGCGACTGTGATTACAGTTGACTATGACACAGAAAAGCGAGCTTTGAGCCGGTGTGCCACGAGGCTGCTGCGCAGTTAATGAATAGGAGCGGCCGATGGTTTTTCGGCTGGTAAAACTTGGCTCAGGCTGCACAACGAAGCCACCAGCACACCAACAAGAGCTTAACGACAATGACGGCAGTCCAAAGTAATGCCTCCCGCGCTGCAGCAGCGATCACATCGACGACAGCGCTGATTTCGGCGCGTACGAGCGCGTGGGCAGTTTCATTCATAATTTTCGATAATTTTTTGATTTTTTTTAGTTTCTTCAAAGTTTTTCTTCTTGCCATAGCTGCCAGCTGTGCTGTTGTTATTACGTTGGAAACCGTTAAATTTATGAATGAACTTACATTCATTTTTATGTGCATACATGCTTACATTGACATACATACATACATATGTATGTATTTTTTTATGATACACACTGTATGCTTGAAATAGTCGAATTGGATTTGCAATTCATCCGAATAACGGTACAAAAAGTTAAAAGGAATTTGAGGAACTTATTTATATTGAAAAAAAGAAATGCAATGTAATTTAAAGAAAAGAGGTTAGAAAATTGATTTTTATCCTACATATGTATATGTATACGGACCACCAAGCAAGTTTTCGCGCAAGCACAGCGTTGGACTAAATGCTTAGGCATTATCCTGAGTAAAAAAAAAATGTGGGAACCTATTATTTTTAAAAAATGTAAATAAAATACCCACCTGGGCTAGAGCGATCGACAAAAACTTGTATGGATCAGTGCGGCGGAGGTTGCTCCAATATTCTTTTATGGAGTAGTAGGGTTATCTCAATAAAAATAAAACATTACATTGATATTTAAAACTTCCAAAGAAAAATTTTTTGACCCGAAGATTTTTGGCCTTTATTTCTACATTTTCAGAGAAACCCAGCGGCTATATATCCACTGAATACAGTGCTCCTGGACTAAAAGGTAGTTAATATAAGCGCTTGCCAGACCGTCTCCAAATTTTGATCCAGGGTACATTGATGGGTCAGTTAAAAAAAAAAAAAGTAGTCCATATTCCCAAATCAGAAGGCCCTAAGCCAGAATTGTAG
Organism: Rhagoletis zephyria; assembly: GCF_001687245.7. NCBI lineage: Eukaryota > Metazoa > Arthropoda > Insecta > Diptera > Tephritidae > Rhagoletis > Rhagoletis zephyria. The sequence goes on along the minus strand of NW_016158809.1, from coordinate 3,709 downwards.
GGAAAGAGAGTCTTTATCGTTATCTGTCGGTTATTATTTGTAAAATCTTAAAAAAAGCTTCATACTAAAGCATATACTTGTGACTTTAATGAACCTACTGTACTTCTGCCTAAAACCGAGACCAAAAAGCAGCGACACTATTCAGCAAACCCAAATAACAATTACCAACAAAAACTCAAGTAGTCAGTTTCAATATTTGTCGTTATTGCGTTGAACTCGCAATCATTGCGACCGGCCCATTCCGCCGCGCTGCATTTGTATCTCACTGCATTGGCCAAAACGAGACTTCCGAGGAAGTTACACGGTGACGACATTTAGTCAAGCTTCCAATAGACCAGTTAGTTGTGCTGCGGTGCAGCGAAGCGAAGCTTGTTGCCAAAATGAAAATGACGGCAACAACGCACAACCAACAAAAAACAACAGCGACAGCGAAAGCAACAATCTATGCAAGAAAAACAAAACAGAACAAATAAACTCACTGGCATAACCGCTAAGCCAAAACGTTAAGCCAAAAACTCAGCTGAACTTTGTTCAAATAAATGCGGGGGCTGCAAAGCTGGTTTGCACCGCTCCAGCTCCAACCCCGGTTGTTGTTGCTTGACTTGTCAGCCAGTCTGTTGCGCGCTTCAGCTCATTTGATTGCTGCGCGCCACGTGTGTGCAAAAATCTAATAATACGCGAGTTTGTGCACCTTGTTTGTTGGCGTCTGACTCTGTGACTCTGTGTGATTTACTCTTAGAAGTGCATTTTCAGTTGCCTCGTTTTTATTTAGTTTTTCTTTTTTTACTTTTCTTTTTTAAGGCAACATTATTGTTTATTTCCATCACTGTAATTTTTCATTGATGATATTTTCGTCTATCTACATGGCACTGACATCGTTGGCAGCCGCAGTAACGGCGGAAATTTATGCCACATAGGAAGTGAGTGATTTGTTTTACGTTGATTAGGCAAAGACAATTGAGGAGTGCTTTTTGCACGGCGTCCATAGGTTTCAATCCATAATTGGCTGTGATCCTTCTGATAGTCAAAATTGCCTCGCAGGGGAAGTTTATTTTAGAGCAACATTGTTTCGTAGATTAAAACAGAAACTCATCTGTATTTTTCTCCATTCATTAGCGAGACAGTTTAGCAGTTTAATTTTGAAATGAAGTCGGCTTTTAAGAGTGTAAATAAATCAAAAAGTTGAACCCAAAAATCAAATGTCCTTATATTTCACCAAGCAAAATTTCTTGATTGCTTTCCGATTGGCTATTTCCATCTCAGAGGTGTTGTTTTTTACACTTTACAGCCTAAATGAGTGTACCACTGATATGTACTTAACAAGGAATCGAAGTTTTAATTTGCCAACTTCGAATTCATTCCTTCAAAATGAGCTGCATAATAAAAATACAAGTTCAGTTAATTTTTTATTATTATTTATATAGAAATATTATTATTATTTTACTAGAAATATTAAAAAATGAGGCAGTCGTGAAAAGTCACCACCTCCATCGAAAACCAGAAACCAGAAATCGAGGAAAATGAAAATTAAAACCCTTCTTTAACATTTTTTGTTAATTGTGAAAGTTTAGCGAATCTTGTGTTCATAGAACGTTTTATTAAACAAATTATTTTTAAGCAAAAAACACAACCGATTTCAATTCTCATATAGAAATTTACCATAGTACCATTAATTTTTTCATGATCCAATGATCGGATCTAAACCAAATTACGGGACGACCCTTGAGTCGCCAGCTTTCCGATGAAAAAAAAATATATAATTACTGAAATCACGTTTCCCGTAGGCAATGCGGTAGCATACATAAAAAAAAATATTCCGACGAATATGTAACCTCTCCCTTTTTTTGAAGTCGGTTAAAAATATTTGAGTTCTTTGTTAATTTTATGTAAACAAAGTGCAATTTTATGACATACTGTACATAAAACTCGCATATATTTATTTTAAAGAACGTATTATCTGAAGCGAATTTTCAGTATTTTCTGGTGGCATATCTTTAGAAGTATGAAGGGGCTTACGGATGGACTTATTTAACACTATTTTGAAGTCAGCAGTTTCAAATACATGTAGAAACTTGTAATTAAAAAAGCCTAATAAAAGAGTCTACATATGTAAGCGTATGCATATATGTACATACAAACGCATGCAAATCATTTACAGGGAAAACGTGTATGGCTGTGTGCGTGCTAGCGGGCGCCACTCCATTAGGCCAAAAATAAAATCTAACCCCAATTTGCTAATTAAGTGTCATCTGACAAGTCAAATGTGTTGCACATTTTTGCGGCGTTCGGCGCAGAGCTGCGTGACGCAGCGTTAATAGCGACATACTAACGTTGCTGCAGCAACACTGACCGATCGACTAACTGGCGCATCGTCATTAAGTAGTTTTTCTACATCCGTGCGTTTTTCCATAAATGTGTTTGTATGTAAATGTGGAGGTAACAGAAAATAAAACACCGGTGTTGCCACGGCAAGTTTTTTTCCACCACACTTCCAAAGAAAACTAACGAATCGGGTGAAAATCTTACAAATTTGGCGTTGCAAAATAAGCGCTGAATGTTGTGCACGTTTGGCTGAACAACTCGTATGATTAGTACTTATAGAGGTGAAACATACGTCAAAAATATTACCTCGTATATGCCATCAACAGATGTAACCATATTGGTATGAAGTGTAAAGCTAATCCAATCCTCTACTACCTAAGCTGTTGCTAAACTCTAACCGATCTTTTAAGCCGGCGATAACTCAAAGTAACACCTCTCTCCACAATAAAAAGTCTACGTCGATAAATTATTAGCTTTCGTCTGTAGACTCTTGAGGTAAGCTTCAGACGAAGATCCGCAAATTGATCTCCAGAATACCAACTGGATAAAAACAAAATGCAACAGGCTACGGGTGATGAATCCTGTTGGAGACCTCTCTTTAGAGCAAGACTAAAAGGGTAATCTTATCAGAAACCTTTTCAACTGGACGAAAAGGTCACATGAGTTGGTCAGGGCTGCTTTCACTAATTACTATAAACTTTTTAGACGCTCCCATATATGAAATACTTCTATATTGGCAGTAAGCTAACTTCTCAATGTGTAAGCATTCCGAAATCAAAGCGAGACGGTCTAGTACCGTTTTTGTCAATGTATTGTATACTTGGGTGCCGTTTTTGTATATGTGTTGTGTACATGTTTATTTATAAACGTATTCCTTATTTCCGTATATTCCTTTTCTTTCGTACATGTTTATTGATATATCTGTACTGTAGTGTTTTCGGACGGTACTAGCTCTTACTGCCAATATAGGAGTATTACATATATGGGCGCTCCATGATGGAATCGTTAAAGCACAATGTAAGATTATCCTAAGACTCTCGCCTGCATAAAATTCTATCGAAGGAGTCTTCCAATATTACACGTTTACTAACAACAACATTGAGACTTTGAAATAATTTTTTTAAATGAATTTCTCTCGTTTTTCTATGGAACAATATCGTTGACTCATGTGTGCAGGCACAAAGATCCCCCAGAGTGAAAGTAATATTTATATCTCCATGTTTGTCAGTGGGAGAGTAAAATAAGCGTTAGAGTCCTTTGTGATGATATCCTAAATACTCTACGGTGTCTATTTAAGGCAAGTTATATTTAATTTAAGTTCTTCATTCTTTAGCCAAGGGAAAAACTCTTTTATACCATACTCAGTTCGTTTATTTCAAGAAGAAAT